>NC_134884.1:8034809-8102309 GCF_041734735.1 Babylonia areolata
AGGGAAGGTAGACTATTTTGGGAAAAGTTAGGTTTTAAGGCCAGACTTGAAAGAGCTGAGTGTGGAGACCTGACGAAGCGAAAGAGGAAGTTCATTCCAATTAGAAGGTCCAGAGACAGAGAAAGAACGGCGGCCAACAGTCGAGTTTTGAATGTGGGTATGCATAAACGGAGTGGATCTGAAGTCGATGGTAGAGAGCGAGATGGAGCGTAGAGGTGAAGGCAGCCACAGAGATAGGACGGGGCAAAGTTGTGAATACATTTATAACATAGAGTGCTGATCTTGTGTGTGTGTGTGTGTTATGTGTGTGTGTGTGTGTGTGTGTGTGTGTTCAGGTTGGAGAAGGCATGCAGAAACTCCATGACAGAAAGAACATCGGCAAGATCCTGCTGGATCCCAGCAAGGAACCGGCGCCCAAGGTAATCAACTCTGCGCCGAATCCCTCCTCTCTCTAACATCCCCCCCCCCCCCACCGCCTAAAAAAAATGTGGGTGTGCAAAAACAATATGTAATCATAATGATGATACAACAGAAAGGTTTAGTCATTTCCTGCACTTGTTTTCCTCTACTATCATGTTGTACAGGAAAAATAGATACATACATACATACATACATACATAGATAGACAGATAGATATGTAGATAGATACATAGATACATAGATAGATGGATGAATGGATGGATGGATAGATGGGTGGATGGATGGGTAGATAAACAGGTGAATAGATAGATACATTGTTTTTCTTTCTAAAATACCTTCATGTGCTGTTGTATGCCATTTTGCACTATTGTGTACAGTTTCATGAAAGGCGATTATAGTCCATTATATGGTAATGTACAGTAGTGGTAATGGTGGTAGAAGTAGTGGTAGTAGTAGAAGTAGTAGTAGTATTGTTATTGACATTAATCATTATTATCATTATCTTTATTATTATGAGAGGATGAGACAAACTTTATCAATTCAAACAAGAAAAATTTGCTCAGAATGCATTATCGCAACATAGACAAGCAAACAAGGGAAACATAATTGTTCAAACAGATTTTGACAAAGAGAACAATGACAAGAATGTAAAAGCGTTGCATGCATCGTTTCACACATTCACTCCACACATTGCAGGTAATATATCTTAAATATTCTTCTTGATATATATATATATATCTTTAATATATAAACAGAAAGGATCAGCCAGCATATTTATGATATATACCATACTGTATTGCATGTTTATTCAAGACTTTAAGACTCTTTGTTGGCTTCAAATGGAAGAATTTGGAATGCACAAAGGGTATCAACATTCTTCTTCTTCGTTCATGGGCTGCAACTCCCACGTTCACTCGTATGTACATGAGTAGGCTTTTACATGTATGACAGTTTTCACCCTGCCATGTAGGCAGCCATACTCCGTTTTCGGGGGTGTGCATGCTGGGTATGTTCTTGTTTCCATAACCCATGGAACACTGACGGGATCTTCAGCATGCATATTTGATTTTCTGCTTGCGTGTGCACACGAGGAATCGAAATGATTATGGAGTTACGACACATATACTTTGAACAACTGAAACAATGATTCCTCCCTGTTCTCCGACAGCCACAGGGCAAGGGAGCGGCGGAGCAACAGGCGGAGAGCACGGACAATGCAGGGGGAGATAAACCCGATGCCACTGTCAATGGGGAGCAGTAGCAGGATCACAGTGACAGGTGGGAACCGTTCAGATGTGTGTGTGTGTGAATGGAATAGAATAGAATACTTTTTATTGTCGTAAAACCTTAAGGTTTATAAGACACAATGAAACATAAACATGAGCATATTAAGAAGAGAAACATTCATGAACAAATTTCGCCAGCCTTGGCTGTATTTCTATTAGAAGGATCAGTTCACTTGGCTTTACATTTGGCCGACATATATCGATTAGGAATCTGTGTCTGTAAGTATTGTACTTTACACAATTGTCTAAAAGGTGAATCTCATCTTCTAAACTGTTACAAGTATCACACAGTCTTTGTTCTTTCGGTGTATTTTTATATCTTCCCTGTTCGATTTGTAAGTCATGGGTGCTGATTCGTAACATGGTCAGTGCTTTCCTGTGTTGTGTATTTGCTGTATTCTTTAAATACGGTTCAATTTTATAATTTGTGTGTGTGTGCGTGTGTGTGTACGTGTGTGTTGCCAGGTACAAGGCCCATTTCTATTCTTATTTGAGATCATATACCACTTATCTTTCATTGTGTTCTATTTTAATATGATTACTTTTTAAAATGTTTTTGGCAAAGAGAAACAGGCTTGATCAGTGTGTTGGGTTTATGCATAAGTCAGGTATATGCTCACTTTTTCTACTGTATTTTCTTAATTCTTTTTCTAAAGCAGATGTGGTGTAACATGAACTGACCAGTCTGCATGCTTTTTTTGACACCTTGAAACTGAAGTTTCTTTCAAGTTTACCTTGACTCACTCGTCAGGTGATATGAGTAACAGACTGCAGTAATGAGATCATTTTTGTGGCAAACCTGTGCAGTACCGTAAAGTTCGGTCTATAAGCCGCGACCTTTTCTCCCAGCTTCAACCTCTGCGGCTAATACAATGATGTGGCATATTTGAGGATTTTAACGATCCCAGGAGTTCTTGTCTAAGAAGCTTCCCTTCAACTTCTTCACCTTCACCTCACCTTCACCTCTCCCGTAGTCTGGGTTCAGACCGTTGGGGCACCGCTGCTGACCTGGCCACCACCCCTCTCCACTTTTCACGGTTTTCTGATTTCCTCAGGGCGTCACCGAGCGTCAAGCCTGTCCACCCCCGGATGTTGTCTTCCCATCTCTTCTTCTGCCGTCCTCTTCTTCTGCCTCCTTGTACGGTGCCTTGTAGGAACGTTTTGGCAAGACCAGATGATCGGGAGATGTGTCCATACCACCTAAGTTTGCGTTTTTTCACTATGGACAGAAGGTCTTCGTAGGGTCCAATACTTTGCTTGATTCTGTTCTTCACTTCCGTGTTAGTGATGTGGTCTCTGTAGGGGATGCCAAGTAGTCTACGAAAGCATCTCATCTCGACAGCTTGGATTCTTCTCTCGATGTCTGCAGTCAGGGTCCAAGTCTCGCATCTTCAACTCACCAAAATCATGATTTCTGTCCATTAATTTTTGGATGAGCTTCAGGTTAGTGTGCTAGCTGTTCACAATTTAAAAATCGAATCCGCACACATTAAAGCCTTCAGATCAGCATTCAGGTCTACTCTGCTCAAGCGCACACCCTCATCATGCTGAAAACACGACAAAATGCCTATGAGGCAGCCTTCAAATTGAAGGCGATCGACCTAGCAGACAACAGTGCAAGCGACGAACGAGCAGCGACCTCCACCTTACGTTCATGTTCATCAAGTAAAAGTGAGGCTGAAGTCTGACAATATGGTGGAGAAAGCTGTGCTGGTTCTCTTCAACTCAGACACTGAAGACGAAGATTTCAGTGGATTCAGTGAGCAGGACGTCAAATAAATTTGACTATCCCTAAATTATGGATCTTATTTTCGTTGTGTTTATTTTGTGTGTGTGTGTGTGGCACAGCTTTTCTGTATTATCGGTATGTGTTCCGGTACCGGTAATAAGTGCAACTTATAAGCCAGTGCGGCTTATGTGTGTATGAAGATAAATTTTTTTCAAAATTTAGCGGTTGCAGTTTATATACCAGTGCACTCAGTAGACCAAACTTTATGGTAATTTGATCGTTTTTGTGGCAAAACTGTTCATTAATGTGATCCTTTTTGTAGCAAAAAATAATGTGCAGTAAAGTGATCTCTGTTTTTTTTTCGTGGCAAAACAATGCAGTAATATCATTTTCGTGGCAAAACTATGAAACAGTGTGATTATTTTTGTGACAAAACTACGCACGAGTGTGATCATTATTGTGGCAAAACCGTGCAATAATGTGATCATTTCTTTGTGTGTGGTCATTTCAGATTCTGTTGTGCTGCTACAGTGACCACCCTTGGACTGCAGTCACATCGCCCATGTAAAGAACCAGGTAAACGCGGACGGATGCTGCCTTTGTTTGGCGAGCCTTGGTCAAGTCTGCCTATGGATATATTAGTCAATTACCTTTTTCTTTTCTTTTCCGCTGTACCTAGCTCTTAGTTGTGACTGCTTCAAATATTCCAGCTTCGTAAATATTGCTTCAAGTTATAGTACAAACTTGCATGCATGGGTGAGCATATTTACACAGTTCGTACACACAATCACTTGCTGACGTTTGCGTATATGAAAACACATTGATTGACCATGCACACACCCAGTCATTCTGAAACAAATACACAAAGAATCTCGTGTTGTGAGGTATTATTCTATTTGGAAACGTTGGACCATTTGTGATTTCTTTACGAAAACCTGTTCCATATAGCAATGAACAGGTCTTACCAAGAGACTGTGTTCTTGAAATGTCAAGTATCGCTGTAAGACTAGAATATCCACTCACCAAGAATGTGTGTGTGTGTGTGTGTGTGCGTGTGTACATTGCTTTGAGAGATAGTTTTCAAAATCTATGGAGACATGCTCTAGAGGCGAGTAGTAAATGTTTGTTTTATCGAAATTTCAAAAGTGGATTTGGTAGAGAAAAATATATAAGTCAAATGCCTGATAATTATGTTATCAGCTTCTTCAGATTTCGAAGTAGTAATCATAAGCTGGAAATAGAAACAGGGAGACACAAAGGCATACCACAAGAGTTACGGCTTTGTAAGGTTTGTAACATGTCTGTGATTGGTGATGAGTTTCATTTTATAATGGAATGTCCCAATTATGATCAGTTACGAAATAGATATGTTCCTAAAAAATATTTGTCTCCAAAATGAATGTGTGAGAGCATTTTTTGATTTAAAAAAAAAAATCATAGTGGCATTTACAAAATTTTGAGTTTTGGACTTTAAAGAATTAAATACCCTTTCACAAAGATCTTTCACAATATTTCTTTCTTTTTTTTTTTTCTTAAAAAATCAAGCATTGCGAGCTCAGTGCCAAGTCTGCCACCAAGAACGCCCAGGTTGCACAAGCCGTTTTTGTAATTAAAAGACTGTCGAACAGTTTCCTGACATGGAAAGAGCATCAAGATGACTATACCTCAGGGCTGTTTGACCAGCATCCTGACGTATCTTTTTTTACCACCTGCATATGAAGGGCAAGAGCTGCTGAACCCAGGCAAGGCAGAATTTTTATTTCTTTTAACACCACCCCCTATACCCGATTGGTTGGCTGGATGCTAGCCTTTTTGTACAAGACTACAAGCTGTGAGCCTTCAGTAGAGCAGTATGCTGTTATCTATTTACAACAGCAAGGACAGCATCACTATAATTTTATCTGTGTTTAATAACAGGTGGTAGTACTAGTCAGCAATTTGCCTGCTCAGTATCAGTATCGGCATCAGTAGCTCAAGGAGGCATCACTGCGTTCGGTCAAATCCATATACGCTACACCACCAATCAGATGCCTGACCAGCAGCGTAACCCAACGCGCTTAGGCCTTGAGGAAAAACAAAATTTAGATAAAAAAAATATATATATATATAAAATAAAATAATAAAAAATTAAATAACAATAAAATAAATAAAATAAAGTAAAAATAACAACAACAACAACAACAAAAAATAAATAAATAATTTCTTTTTTAAAGAATAAATAAATAAATAAATAAATGAAATTTAAAAAAACAAAAATGAATAAAAAATAAAGAAAGAAAGAAAGAAAGAAAGAAAAAAGGATAAATACGTAAAAAATACTACTACTGCTAATAATAATATTTAAAAGGCGCAAAATCTTGATTAAGTCAACTCTAGGCGCACACATACACACTCCTGAGAATAGCTTGACCTTCAGAGGAGCTAACGGGCTGATATCTTCAATAATTCACAGTCTGCAAGAACAACAGGGTTGTTTATCTTTAATAACGGATGACCATTTATTCAGTACAAATTGTGTGACATTATCAAGACCAGCAGTGCTCTTTACCAAATATACCAGTGTGACGTCCATCGCCTGCTTAAGATGTATCGACATCAGGTCAGGACTTTCATTAAAAGATTTTCCCATTGTCCTGTACATCTATAACTGCTTTGCATTGTGGTACTGTTTGATCCATATGTACCAACGGCAGATGCATTTACATGCTGACAGTAGCAAGAATACCTGTGATTTTGATCTTTATCTGTAACTGTGAATGACTGTTTATATAATTACATACCGCATGACATGAGCAAGAACACGAGTTCTCTTCAACAGTGGATGACTGTTTATATAATCACATACCGCATGACATGAGCAAGAACACGAGTTCTCTTCAACAGTGGATGACTGTTTATATAATCACATACCGCATGACATGAGCAAGAACACGAGTTCTCTTCAACAGTGGATGACTTTTTATATAATCACATACTGCATGAATACCATTTCTTTTTAACAGTGAATGACTTAATATAATCATAAACTGCATGACATGAGCAAGAACACCAGCGCTCTTTACACTTATTTGTGGGACAGCTGTATTACAAGGAGCCAAGATCCAAAAACCATCAAAGCTTTATTCTTTAGGAACATTTTGTTAACTCACTCCGGACTATGGAACGCTATAGCGTTCTTGACGTAAGGCAGCGTTCCGGATGATGGAACGCTATAGTGGTTTCGACAATTGAAAAATTTTCCATGTTTTCCTCATGGGGTAGCATAACCATCGCAGCTGCACCGGGCATTGCGAACGTGTCAAGGGTCGAATGGAAAGTTTCTTCATGAGATTCGTAACAACACACTCCACAGCGAGCCAGTGAGTTCAGGACCCCACACGACAAGCTAATCTGCGAACGTATTGAAAATGGCGTAGCAGGCAATGCAAGTGGAAATTTTTTGAGCAAACCAGATCACGACAGCGGCTTTTACCGCTGCTGAAGTGATTGGAATGCTTCAAACTGAAGGTTTTGACATCAACGAGGATGATGAAGATGTTGAATAAAGTATCTGCTGTGAAGAAAGCTACCAGCAAGAAGGTACTGATAGTGACACAGCTTCTGAGAGCAGTGAAGAGGGAGGGGGGGTGGGCGTTCACACGATGTGAAGAGAGGGGTCAGGTGGGTCAAGTACAGTGACTTTCATTCAGTTACTTAATGTTTTGTATTTTTTGCGATTTTTTTTTTTCCTAACCCTAACAAATGGGTCGTCTGTAGGGAAAAGCAAGGGAGAAAACTGTTTGTCCGGAGTGAGTTAAGCGGGTGTTCACCTGCCACTGAACCAAAGCAGGCATTCAGTGCCATCACACTGGATGGCCACAAGGCATCGTCAGAGAACCATGTGAAGATGATGCTCTTGCTCCTGGCAGCAAGTGTTTGTTTGACACAGTTGATAATGTGATCAATGAGAGTTGGACACGGTTGATAATGTGGTTGATAAGTTAGACATGGTTGACGGTGTGGTCATTGGACATGGTTGGACATGGTTGATAATGTGATAAATAAGTTGGACATGGTTGATAATGTGACCAATGAGTTGGACATGGTTGATAATGTGATCAATAAGTTGGACATGGTTGATAATGTGATCAATGAGTTGGACATGGTTGATAATGTGATCAATAAGTTGGACATGGTTGATAATGTGACCAATGAGTTGGACATGGTTGATAATGTGATCAGTGAGTTGGACATGGTTGATGATGTGATAAATAAGTTGGACATGGTTGATAATGTGATCAATGAGTTGGACATGGTTGATAATGTGATCATTGAGTTGGACATGGTTGATAATGTGATCAATGAGTTGGACATGGTTGATAATGTGATCAATAAGTTGGGCATGGTTGATAATGTGATCAATAAGTTGGACATGGTTGATAATGTTATCATTGAGTTGGACATGGTTGATAATGTGATCAATGAGTTGGACATGGTTGATAATGTGATCAATGAGTTGGACATGGTTGATAATGTGATCAGTAAGTTTGGCATGGTTGATAATGTGATCAATAAGTTGGACATGATTGATGATGTGATCAATGAGTTGGACATGATTGATAATGTGATTGATAAGTTAGACATGGTTGAAGATGTGATCGATAAGTTAGACATTGTTGATGATATTGATGAGCTGTGCATGGTTGTTAATGTGATCGGTGAGACGGACATTGTTGACAATGCAATTGACCAGTTGTACATGGCTGTTAAAGCAATCGATCCTGTGACTAACAGAAAAATGATCATGATGGTGCAGGTTTTTTGGGTTTTTTTTTGTTTTTTTTGTTTGATTATTTGTTGTAATTGTTCTATTATGAATTTGGACCATTTGTTGTTATTGTGTGACTGTTGACAAATAACAAAAACGAAAAAGGAAGTCAAAGTGACAGCAGTGAAAAATGCCTTTGATTAAGAAATGTTAGACCTTGCTCTAATTTCTCTAGTTTGATCTGTTCAGTGAAGATAACGAAAATCATCTAAACAGACACAGCTCATGCTGATTCTTGTATTTCGATTCTTCAGTGGGAGAGTGTGTATATTTAGGTGGGTGGTGTGGGGGGCAGAGGGGGGTGGGTGGGGTGCGGGGGGGCTTTATAATCAGCCTTCAGTGAATACACAGCATTGTCACCCGACACACACACGTCCCCAGCCATCTGATGGTGAACGTCATGAAGAGCTAAACAGGAGTCGACACAGATTTTTTTTTTTTTTTTTTTTTTTTTTCCTTTTAGCTTTTAACACACAGCTGCAGATCCTTTGCTGAAGCATATTCAAACAAAACAAATAGACATAAGTTAAGCTTTAATGTGCAGTGACTAAGGCATTGATTAGCAGTGACCAAGACGTTAAATGAGCAGTGACCAATATATTAATTAGCAGTGACCAATACATTAATTAGCAGTGACCAATACATTAATTAACAACGTGGGGTGCTGGGTTCCACAGGGCAGTCAGAGAGTGGTGTCCATATAAACAGTTTCCTGGTGGTAATGTACCTGAGAAGCAAGTGTCCTAAGGTTCGAGTCTTTGTACACAGACTTCGATTTTTCCTCCTCACTCCACTACTCCTTGACTGGTGGTCTGGGTGCTAGTCTTTTAGATAAACCGAGATCCCATGTACAGCATGCTCATAGCACACGTAAAAGAACCCATGGCAACAAAAAGGGTTGTCCATGGCAAAATTCTGTAGGAGAATCCACTTTCACAGTAAAAACAAATACACTTACAGAGAGAAAAAAAAATAAGGGGGAAAAAAAACCGGTGGTGCTGCATAGTGGCTGCATGCTCTCCCCTTGGGGAGAACAGCCTGAATTTCACACAGAGAAATCTGTAAAAAAAAATCACACAATACAGTACATTACAATACAATACAATACAATACAATACATTGCACTGTTGTCCTGAAAGATAGATAGGGTTCAGCCTCTGCCGGTGTACAATACGTTTTTTGCTGGAAGCAGTATAGTTGTGATATTGTTAGCTCCCAGTACACACACAGCTCCTAACACATGGTAAAAAAACAAAAAAAAAACAACACCATCACCCAGCATAAACTGGGCAGAAAAAAAAGAGTTATTCATGCATTTATTTTGTCTTTATTTGTATTGTTCCTGTGATGCCATTCAGTATGTAGAATGAGTTACGGTGACCATCATAAAGTTTACTAATCAAGCAAGCTGCTCCATTTCCATCTTTGGTTTTGCCAGGAAAGGAATCAAAAATGTGTGAGACTGTTATTTCATGATGTATTCCTTTCCTAGCAAAAACCAGCTATTTCCATTGTTGGTACGGAATTGTCACGAATTAGCAGCCTCATCATTCAGCCAGAATTCTGAAATTTCCGCAGAAGAACATGCCACAACTGGAGGGTTTTTTTTGTTTGTTTTTTTGCCTTCAGTGTTTTATATACATTTATACATATATCTAAAAAAGTTACGTTTATTTTTCATTCTCACGAAAGAAAACTGTATTTTTCAGGTATGAAAATTTTAAAAAAGAAGTGCAATAATCCTTGCCAAAACAAAGGGAATATACAGTGCTTTCAAGTTTTGGGGGGGATGGTCAGTTGGGTTTTTTTCAATTTTATTAATTTTAATTTTTTTTTTTTTTTAGCTTTTTTTCACTTTTTTTTTTGCCCTTCCTTGAATAATTAGTTTTCTCAAGGCCTGATCTGTTGGGGTTAATGATCAGGCATCTGCTGCTTTTTTTTCTCTTTTATAGCAGATGTGGTGGAGCACACACACATATATATATATATGGATCTTTCTGCATACTGACACATTGAAACTGAAACTGCAGTTTTTATGGGTTTTTTTAAATCTATATTTTAAAGCAACTATTCCAAGTATATATATATATATATACAGTTGTGCTGATCTGTACAGAGATGGTTATAAATTATATCTATCGGTGATTTCTTGGTGTTTTGGTGTTCAGATTTACCTTGAAGTATTCGGTGTACCTTCCCGCGTGTAGCGTGTGTTGTGCCCTGCCATCGAGATGTTGTTCAGCTAGAATGTTGTGTTCCCAAATGACTCCTTAGTAAAGATGTTGAATGAAAAACAAAATACAGAATGTTGTGTTCCCAAGTGACTCCTTAGTAAAGATGTTGAATGAAAAACAGAATACAGAATGTTGTATTTCTAAATGATCCCTTGATAAAGCTGTTGAATGAAAAAACAACATCTAGAATGTTGTGTTCCCAAACAATTTCTTAATAAAGCTGTTGAACAAAAAAACAACATCTAGAATGTTGCATTCCCAAACGATTTCCCTTACAAAGATGTTGAACGAAAAACGTTTTTTTTTCTTTTTGCTGGCTTAGAATACGACTTCTGAGCTTGTACTGATGACCGAAACGGTTATGAGGCTGATGTAATTTCTGTGATAGAACCTGTAAAGTAGATGTGATACATTCATTTTTTTCTTTCTTCTTCTTTGTTATTGATAATATGATTCCCTAGGTAGCTTTGGGGCGAGATGGGAAGAGATACCGACAGTGGATGGGAGCTGAGTTGCATACTGATAAGAGTATCTTGTCTTTAAAAATAAACGAAAAATACATATTAAAAAAAAAAAAAAAAAGACACAAATTAACACAACCCGAGAGTGGATCATTCATGGTTTAAGACATGGTGGAAGGACAACATGCAGTGTTATGGAGAAAAGGGAAAGAGGTGACGAGCTTAGGAGAAGAGTGACAACGCATTAGCGTTTTCCACGCTTCAAATCTGTATTACTGGCTCCTCCATCAGTCTGATAATCTTATCAGTCTCCTCCATATTTTACAGTCCCAACAGTTACAGCTGTTTGCTTTGTAGATGCAGTTTTATCTAGCAGGAAGCAAGGCCAGGGGGGAAAAAAGAGAAGTTTAGAAAGCATCATATCCCTCCCTCCCCCACACTTTGTAACTCTGTGGTTTTAGAAAACAAATCAAATACTTTAGAAGCAAGCAAATGTCTGTATCTTCAACATTTCTAAGCAGACATTGGGAGCAAGCAAATGTCCTGTATCTAACATTTCTAAGCAGACATTGAGAGCAAGCAAATGTCTGTATCTAACATTTCTAAGCAGACATTGGGAGCAAGCAAATGTCTGTATCTTTTACATTTCTAAGCAGACATTGGGAGCAATGATTGTCTGTGTCTTTAACGTTTCTAAGCAGACATTGGGAGCAAGCAAATGTCTGTATCTTTTAACATTTAAAAGCAGACATTGGAAGCAAGCAAATGTCTGTATCTTTTAACATTTCTAAGCAGACATTGGGAGCTAGCTAATGTCTGCATCTTTAACATTTCTAAGCAGACATTTGGAGCAACGATTGTCTGTGTCTTGAACATTTCTGAGCAGAAAAGACATATTCAACAGTTCTCTTCCCCTTTTTCGTCACTCTTGAATTCATCAGATTGAGTCTTCTACCAAGGTGAATGTTTGATGGAGGGTGATAGGAAAGAGCAGTGGGGTTTGTAAATCAATCAAACTGAAGATTAGAGCAGAGGAGGAGATTGTAATAGTAATGAACAAAATGAAAAGGTAAGCAAAAAAAAAAAAAAAGTGTCCAATACCACCAAAACCCATCCCACCTGTGAACAATCCTCAGGTCATTTATTGCCCCCAAATTCTTTAGCCTCCCCACCATTTTTACATACATTTCTTGACACTGGGACGGATGTATCTAACGTCTTCTTCCGTGATGTTAATGTACTCTTTTCCATGTGCTTACAGGCGTCCTGTGTGTGCTGCATATTTGCCAAACTGTGTTGGGGAAAGATGTATGTATATGTCGTAAGAATTAATTACCGTACATGTCATTGTAAGTGCTCCAGCTGTCCAATGCCTTGTGATGTATCCTCATGTATTGTCCCATCATTGTCACATCTCTCGTCTCCCATGTAATCTCAGTCTGTCGTTTTTGTTTTTTTTTGTTTGTTTGTTTGTTTTTTGTTGGTTCTTTTAACGTTCAGTGGTGACTGCCAAATGAATGGGGATAAAAATGTAGATATAGTGAAAATTAAAAAAAAAAGATGAAAAATGCCAATCAGTCCCAGTCTTTGTGTATATGTGTATGTGTGGGTGTTGTGTGTGTGTGTGTGTGTGTGTGTGTGTATGCACGTGCATGCGAGTGCACTCTGTGTGTGTGTGTGTGTGTGTGCTGGCACTGTATGTGTTTGTGTGAAGAGAGATATGACAGATTTTTTTTTTTTTTTTTTTTTTTTTTAGTAAGCACCACATGAAATGGAGAACGTTCATATTTATACCACACTTGAAACAGAAAACGTTTGTATATTTACCACACATAAAAACTGAGAAATTTCACATTTCTACTCCACATAAAACTGAGAAAGTTCACATGTTTACCGCACATAAAACTGAGAAAGTTCACCTTTTTACCACATTTTAGACTGGGAAAGTTCGCATTTTTACCACAATTAAAACTGAGACAGTTCACATTTTTACCACACATAAGACAGATGAATTTCACATTTTTACCATTCAGAAAAAGGCAAATCTTCACATCTTTACCATAAAATTGTAAACAAGTTCTGAATTAATATGAACCTTAGCATAATTTCTTTTGTCCATCTTTCTTTTGTGTGTTGTCACTACAGAAAGCAAAATAGTGTTCGACTGCTATTTCCAACTGTGAACAACAAACAGGTGCCACACACACACTGTCACAAACACACACACACATGCATGCACACACACACGTGTGTAACAAATAGCACAAAGAATATAAGCAAATATCTCAAAGACATGAAGAGACAAAGATAAGACTCCTTTATGTAGCTGAACGTTTCTAATCTAACATATTTTTTTCAGAATTACCCTACCAGTACTCTAACGTATTTTTTTCAGAATTACCCTTCCCATACTCTAACATTGTATTTTTTCAGAATTACCCTTCCCATACTCTAACATTGTATTTTTTCAGAATTACCCTTCCAGTACTCTAACATTGTAGATTTTCAGAATTACCCTTCCCATACTCTAACATTGTATTTTTTCAGAATTACCCTTCCAGCACTCTAACACTGTATTTTTTTTTTCAGAATTACCCTTCCAGTACTCTAACATTGTTTTTTTTCAGAATTACCCTTCCAGTACTCTAACATTGTAGATTTTCAGAATTACCCTTCCAGCACTCTAACACTATTTTTTTTTCAGAATTACCCTTCCAGTACTCTAACATTGTAGATTTTCAGAATTACCCTTCCAGCACTCTAACATTGTAGATTTTCAGAATTACCCTTCCAGCACTCTAACACTGTATTTTTTTCAGAATTACCCTTCTAGTACTCTAACATTGTAGATTTTCAGAATTACCCTTTCAGCACTCTAACATTGTAGATTTTCAGAATTACCCTTCCAGCACTCTAACACTGTATTTTTTTCAGAATTACCCTTCCAGTACTCTAACATTGTAGATTTTCAGAATTACCCTTCCAGCACTCTAACATTGTAGATTTTCAGAATTACCCTTCCAGCACTCTAACATTGTATTTTTTTCAGAATTACCCTTCCAGCACTCTAACATTGTAGATTTTCAGAATTACCCTTCCAGCACTCTAACATTGTATTTTTTCAGAATTACCCTTCCAGCACTCACCAAACTTAATCCTCCACATTCCAGCTATGTTAATAACCTCAAACATCAGCAACACTCATCAGCAACACTCATCACTCATCAGCAACACTCTTAACATTGTATTTTTTTCAGAATTACCCTTCCAGCACTCACCAAACTTAATCCTCCACATTCCAGCTATGTTAATAACCTCAAACATCAGCAACACTCATCACTCATCAGCAACACTCATCACTCATCAGCAACACTCATCAACACTGTCCTACATAACTCTGGGACAGCAAGGCTTTAATGGATGAGGAAACAAAACACACACACACATCATAATTATATGCCTTTCAAAGCATACCCATTTTTATTTTGTGCATCACCTTTGGTGCCACATACAGTAGGACAACAAGAGAAAAGTAGCTTTCCCAGCATTCTTATTCTTATTCTTGTTGCTTATCGTCCAGCCAACCACACAGGGCCATATCAGGACTGTCAAACCATACAAATGCTCAACCACGTCAACACAAAAGTGTCAAATAAACAACAACAAAAAAACTAAGACAAACCCACAAAAGACAGGTAATGACACAGTATCCCAACCATTTAGCTCCTTATGGCAAATAAGACTAGGCCATGCTGAAGACGCCAGCCATTCTGCTTAATTTAACATTCCCAGATTACAAAAAAATCGTAAAAAAGGGGAAAAAAAACAACAATTCTTCAGCCAAAAACCAAAAAAAAATACATTAAAAAGGCCATATATGCAAATAACACTGCAGAATGGACAGCTAGTGCCCATCCCAGTGTTTACATCTCACTACCTAATCGCCAGAGCAAAACAGCACAGATAGTATCATCATAGACTGCAGAAAAGAGAAAAAAAAAAGTGTCAAGGCTTGCTTTAAAAAAGACAGAGGAATGGACTGGGAAAGGAGACAACAGTGAAGACAAGGCAGAAACAAAGATAGTGACAGAAAAGAGGTAATTTCTTGCACAGAATTTCCAGAAGGCGGGGATGCTATTCATACTGAAAGACCCCCGGCATCCCTATGGGTGGAGGAGGGGGGGGGGTTCGGGGGGGGGGGGAGTTTCCAGCATCCAGGGCCCATCCTCACCATCATCTTGAGGACAGTGACAGCACACACAGTACCAGAGACTTCTTCTTCTTCTGCGTTCGTGGGCTGCAACTCCCACGCTCACTCGTATGCACACGAGTGGGCTTTTACGTGTATGACCGTTTTTACCCTGCCATGTAGGCAGCCATATTCCGTTTTCGGGGGTGTGCATGCTGGGTATGTTCTTGTTTCCATAACCCACCGAACGCTGACATGGATTACGGGATCTTTAACGCGCATATTTGATCTTCTGCTTGCATATACACACGAAGGGGGTTCAGACACTAGCAGGTCTGCACATATGTTGACCTGGGAGATCGTAAAAATCTCCACCCTTCACCCACCAGGCGCCGTCACCGTGATTCGAACCCGGGACCCTCAGACTGACAGTCCAACGCTTTAACCACTTGGCTATTGCGCCCGTCAGTACCAGAGACAAGCGACATATTCTACACTGGACAGCGAGCAACAGTTCACGCAGCTTGTGTCGCTGCAGGCAAATTCCTAGCATCATTAACCCCATGACAGCTGAACCTTGGTTGAAATATGGAGTGATGGCCTATGGGTAACGCGTTCGCCTAGGAAGCGAGAGAATCTGAACGCGCTGGTTTGAATCACGGCTCAGCCGCCAATATTTTTCCCCCCTCCACTAGACCTTGAGTGGTGGTCTGGATGCTAGTCATTCGGATGAGACGATAAACTGAGGTCCCGTGTGCAGCATGCACTTAGTGCACGTAAAAGAACCCACAGCAACAAAAGGGTTGTGCCTGGCAAAATTCTGTAGAAAAATCCACTTCGATAGGAAAAACAAATAAAAAATACTGCATGCAGGAAAAAATAACAAAAAAAATGGGTGGCACTGTAGTGTAGCGACGCGCTCTTCCTGGGGAGAGCAGCCTGAATTCACACAGAGAAATCTGTTGTGATAAAAAGAAATAAAAAAATACACCCCCCCCCCCAAAAAAAAAAACCCAACAAAATACAAATGAGTGTGGAACAAGTCTGAAGCACAGGCACTAACGTTTGGAGTGCCTTTCAGCTGTGTCACTGATTTGATTTGATTTATTTTTTTCTGAACAAAAAAAAATAATGCCACCCCAAGATGAAGAAGTCCAGATAATTGAAAAAAAAAAAATAAAAAAAGGAAAAAAAAAATAAAAAGAAGAAAAGGTAACTTATTTTCTGACATGCAAGGTCTGTCTTAGTGAAGGAACAGCTATCTGAAGCACAGGTTACTACTTTTTGAGTACTTTTCATGCAATGGCGTCATTTTTTTTTTTTCCGAACAAACATCGTTTTGACCCAACGATGAAGAAGTCCAGATAATTGGAAAAAAAAAAAAGTAAAAGAAAAAAGAAAGAATGGTGACTTACATTCTGACATGCAAGGTCTGTCTTAGTGAAGGAACAGCTATCTGAAGCACAGGTTACTACTTTTTGAGTACTTTTCATGCAATGGCGTAATTTTTTTTTTTCTGAACAAAAAAATAATGCGACCCAAAGGTGAAGATGTCCAGATAAAATTATTTTAAAAAAAACAAAAAAAAAAAACCAACAACAAACAAACCGGTCCCTTACATTCTGGCATGAAAAGGTCTGTCTTAAGGAAGGAACAGCTACTTGAAGCACAAATACCTACTTTTTGAGTACTTTTCATGAAATGGCGTAATTTTTTTTTTTTTTTTTTTCTGAACAAAAAAATAATGCGACCCAAAGTTGAAGTCCAGATAAAAAATATAAAAAAAATGGTCACTTACATTCTGACATGCAAGGTCTGTCTTAGAGAAGGAACAGCTACTTGAAGTACAGATAACTACTTTTTTTTAGTACTTTTCATGCAATGGTGTCATTTTTTTTTCTGAACAAACATCGTTTTGACCCAACGATGAAGAAGTCCAGATAATTGGAAAAAAAAAAAGTAAAAAAAAAAAAAAAAAAAATGGTGACTTTCATTTTGACGTGTAAGGTCTGTCTTAGTGAAGCAACAGCTATTTGAAGCACAGGTTACTACTTAAGTACCTTTCATGCAATGGTGTCTTTTTCTTTTCTTTTTTTTTTAACAAAAAATAATGCGACCCAAAGATGAAGAAGTCCAGATAAAAAATTTTTTTTAAATGGTGACTTTCATTTTGACATGTAAGGTCTGTCTTAGTGAAGGAACAGCTATCTGAAGCACATGTAACTATTTCTTGAGTACCTTTCATGCAACGATTTCCTTTTTTTTTCTGAACAAAAAATAATGCGATCCAAAGATGAAAGATGAAGAAGTCCAGATTTTAAAAAAAAAAAAAAATGGTGACTTACATTTTGACATGCAAGGTATTTCTTACTGAGGAAACAACCATTCATCGACAAGCTTAGTCATCAGTAGTAGTCAATGGATTAAACATTTCAAAATGCCACGTTCACAAACACAACTGAATAATAAAAAAATATATAAATAAAGCAAAAACCTGAAAAACAGAAAAAAAGCCCACTGTGATAATTGTAGACCAGACTCAGCAGCATGTATGAAACAGAAAAACGCCCACTGTGATAATTCTAGACCAGACTCAGCAGCATGTATGCAGTACCAAATAATATTCTTCACCAACTTAAAAAAAACACACACACACACACACACACACACACACACACACATATATATATATATATATATATCCTGTGCATTGTTAGCTCTACAGGTTTCTATCTGTCCTCCTTCGTCTCTCTCAGCTAAGGCAGCGATCATTATGGCACAACTGGGGCAGGGGATAGGTAAACGAAGGCTGAGGCTTCTTCCATTGCATTTCATGCTCACATGATCACATATTTTCAAACTGAACTAAAATCGAAACCTTGTTACATCAAACTTTAACATGGTGAGACAAAAAAGTAAGAATTAAAAAAAAAAGAAAAAAAAGAAATAACAAAAAAGGAATAAAAAAAAAATCCACTATGTAACATCTCCAAACATCATATAAAACAGCAACAAGAAAATTAATAAACAACAACAAAAAAACACACACCCTAGTATGTTGTTAAAAAAAATGTGGACAAAATGTGACTGATCTATGCTAAAACAAAAATGCTCTCTCTCCCTCCCTCTCTCTCTCAATTAATACCATTTATGAAAAAAAGTACATTATGGCAATGACACCAGTATCATATATCACCAATGGTAAATATCTCCAGTGAGGTAGATACTGAGTTTTAAGGGCAAGTTGTATGCACCGGGGATACAATATTTTATGTTTCAATTTCTACACATCTAGCTAAACTGAAGTGCAAACATTATGACTCGAGTAATTATTACTTTGTGTATGTTGGTTGTATTGATATTCATCATTGTTGGAAAAAGAGTCTTAATTTGGCGACAAAGTTTTCAATGTCAATGAAAATATTTATATACAGAAAATAAAACAAAACAATGAAAGATTTTTCTCATTCTTAGGAACGACATAAAAAAAAGTGTTAATTTAGTAGCTAAGTTTTCAATATCAATACAATATTGACATTAAATTTAAAAAAAAAAAAAAAAAAAAAAAAAAAAAAAAATCAAATAACATAAAAGCCTTTTTCATTCTGCCTACAACTATGAATCTACAACTATGCCTACTACTATGAATCATTTCCATTTCATTATTTCAAGATCCTGTTTATCAAGCAGCCTTCATTACAGTGTGTAAACAGAACCATTACATTAGATTGTACAAAATATATACAGAGCCATTTCATTAGATCCTACAACATGTAGACTGCCATTAAATCCATTATTTGTTGATTTGGTTCTACAATGTGTAGACTGCCATTAAATCCATTATTTGTAGATTTGATTCTACAATGTGTAGAGTGCCATTAAATCCATTATTTGTAGATTTGGTTCTACAATGTGTAGACTACCATTAAATCCATTATTTGTAGATTTGGTTCTACAATGTGTCAACTGCCATTAAATCCATTATTTGTAGATTTGATTCTACAATGTGTCGACTGCCATTAAATCCATTATTTGTAGATTTGATTCTACAATATGTGGGACTGCCATTAAATCCATTATTTGTAGATTTGGTTCTACAACGTGTAGGCTGCCATTAAATCCATTACTTGTAATTTGGTTCTACAATGTGTAGACTGCCATTAAATCCATTATTTGTATATTTGATTCTACAATGTGTAGACTGCCATTAAATCCATAATTTGTAGATTTGGTTCTACAATGTGTAGACTGCCATTAAATCCATTACTTGTAATTTGGTTCTACAATGTGTAGACTGCCATTAAATCCATTATTTGTAGATTTGGTTCTACAATGTGTAGACTGCCATTAATTCCATTATTTGTAGATTTGGTTCTACAATGTGTAGACTGCCATTAAATCCATTATTTGTAGATTTGACTCTACAATATGTAGACTGCCATTAAATCCATTATTTGTAGATTTGACTCTACAATGTGTAAACTGTCATGACGTAGCATTATTTGTAGTTTGATTCCACAATGTGCAGACTGCCATGAAGTACCATCATTTGTAGTATAATATGTAGACAGTGTCATTAAGTCTTTTAAGTTGTAGATGTACATTTTTCACATTTCAAGGGTGTGTAAAATCAAATGACACTGGCTGATGGTGAAACATTGAGACTGAAACACTGGGCAAAACATGAAAATTGTTATCTCACCAAAAAAAGAAAAGAAAAAAAGAAACAAAAATCATATATATCATTTTGCGAACATACCACTCAATCAAATAAGGCATGAAAGAAGTAAGTTTAGCCATCACTGTAAATGAAAGGACAATTTCCCTTATCATTCCATCATCCTCATCCACCTTTTTTTTCTTTTTTTTAACTCTTTCACTGCCAAGCTCGCATTTATGCACAGGCGTGGTAGAGGACCCATGTCACTGAAAGGCGACCATTCATTGGTCTGTTATCCACTGTCTTTTCTATGTTCATATCACAAGGGAATTTTGTACTCTGAATTGACTGGCGGTGAAAGGGTTAATTATTATTTTGTTGTTGTTGCAAATATCTAATCTTATACCGAAGACTCATCTACTTCAATCACTCACCACATGTGTTCCATCACCTTATGCGAACCAAGACATTTAACTCTTTCCATACGAACGGCGAAAGAGACGACGTTAACAGCGTTTCACCCCAATTACCATCATCAAAATATTACCAGCGGAAGGCTCTTACACTGAAGAGGTGAATGTTGACAAAGAATACCACAATTCTGATGACGGAAGCTAAAGGTTGGGTCATTCAGACACCCACTGGACATCCGAGGGGTCTGTGTAGAGGACAAGAGAGGACTGGCCGTACTGAGTGAGTTAAATGTGCTAAGATGAATAAGATGCTGTGCATGTAATATGGAAATTAATTTGTGAATGAAAGTGTGTGTGTGTGTGTGTGTGTGTGTGTGTGCTCGTGCACACACATATGCATGTGTGAGTGTGAGTGCTTTCAAAGGTGGAAGAACAGGTAAAAAATCAACAACAAAAAAACAACAACCCAAGACATATTCAGTGAACCAACAGACTTGATGTGCACCACCACACTACTAATTTTTCATCGCCAGATTAGAGTCTCTAACCTGGTTGTGTTATAACTCTGATCACTCCTATCACAACACTGTCTGGTCCCATATGTTCCTATCCACTCTTTTTCTGTTCTTTTCTTTTTTGCCTCAGTTGCATGCAAATCCATGGAGCACATTTTTTTTCTTTTTTCTTTTTCTCCTTTCTTTTCTTTCTTTCTTTTCTTTTTTTTTTTTTTTTTTTTGTGCTCAACACGAGGCTTTCTTCACTGGCCGAAAGAAACAAAAAGTTACACGCACAAAAACAACAACATACATACTCTCATCCACAAACACACAAGTAACCCCCCCCCCCTTCCAACTCCCCCTCCACCCCCTCACACAATAAGAAAGAAGTCAAATACACAAGACACACACCCAAACCATACCTGGTCACCCTTGTCCCCTCCTCCTCACACACATGCTCACACTCACACGCGCACCGACGTACGTGGGCTCTTATGTATCTGTACGTCACCATTATCATGGACAGTTATGCATTCTTTAATGTTTGAGGTGTGTTTTTTTCTCCCCTGTCCTAGTGTGCGCTGTATAATGTAGCTTCCTATTCCACTCTAATACAAGCAGTTTCTCACTCAACAAAACAGCATGTATATCTTCCTTCTGCTAAACACAAACTTTGTCGTCATCTGCTGACGCAAATCACATCTAAATCACATCCTCTGAACAGTGCACATAAAAAGCAACCAACCAGAGAGACAAGACGAGAACACCGATACAAATTACAGGTTCATCAGTAGTGTTGTGCAGTGAATCAGCAGCACGATCTATTCACCAAGCAATACCAACAATAATGGCAGTGTCATCATCAGTCTGTCTGCCACGATGGTCAGAGCCCCACCATACCAAGCAGGTACAATTCACCCATTCCCATTTCACCTGCTCTTTGATCATGCTGGCGATGCCACGTTTATTGGCCTCTTAAAGAGTTTGACTGTCTTGTTTTACATTCCGACCATTCCCACTTGGCCGTTTCAGCCCCCCCCCCCCCCCCCAGCCCCCCCACCCCCTACCCCTCTCTCTCTCTGAAATACACACACACATACAAACACACAACTGAGTTCATAGGTGAACTGGGAATAAGCACATCAGATCAACACTTAACAGGCACATCTTCTACAGTGTTGCTCAAACTTCGTGCACTTCAACACTGCAGGTGTCTGCATCTCTCAGCCTAGTTGACGTCCAGATATCATTAAGAGAGTACAGCCTTGTCAAGTCGACCGGAACCTACGTGGACCCCATTAGCTGCATTGTCATCACTCTGATGATCGTTCATCATCATCATCATCATTGAAATATAGAAAACAAGAAAATGTCCCAAATTCTGTGGCACACACACACACACACATACACAAAGAAACTGGCTTCCAGACAACCAGTTTCAATATTCACCTGTCACTTGGTTAAGCCATTATGTCAGAATGATGAAAAAAAAAAAAAAAGCACCACCCACCCACAAACACACAACAATCAATCATTTGCCTGTACAGTAGACTACCCCCCCCCCCTCCTCCCGCCCCACATACACACTACAAACAAGAAAATGTTTTCCCTGGTGCTTCTGAAGGGTGTGCAGAGTATCCATACAAGTCATGAAATTAATGCCCACGAAAAAAAAAAAAAAAAAAAAATCAACAACAATTATGAATACCATGTACCTCAACTTGATAGTAAACACATCCCTGATGTACCGACCCTGAAGTTGAAAAGCAGTACTCTGATATCCGTTTGTTCCCCTCCAAACCCCAGAGCAGTAAGAATCTGTTCCTCTTCCTGATCAACAGGTTTTAACAAACACTTTGTTTTTCTGTCTTTCCTCATCAACAGGTTTTAACGTACACTGCTTTGTTTTTCTGTCTTTCCTCATCAACAGGTTTTAACATACACTTTGTTTTTCTGTCTTTCCTCATCAACAGGTTTTAACATACACTGCTTTGTTTTTCTGTCTTTCCTCATCAACAGGTTTTAACATACACTTTGTTTTTCTGTCTTTCCTCATCAACAGGTTTTAACATACACTTTGTTTTTCTGTCTTTCCTCATCAACAGGTTTTAACATACACTGCTTTGTTTTTCCGTCTTTCCTCATCAACGTGTTTTAACATACACTTTGTTTTTCTGTCTTTCCTCATCAACGTGTTTTAACATACACTTTGTTTTTCTGTCTTTCCTCATCAACAGGTTTTAACATACACTTTGTTTTTCTGTCTTTCCTCATCAACAGGTTTTAACATAATTATGCCGCTTTGTTTTTCTAGCTAAAGACACCAGTATAAAAACGTATGTTCACTGGAAGTCTTACACCTCTTATCTGGATGAGTTGCATCTTACTGGAGGTCAAATCAAATCAAAACATGATGCTTCTAGTCCAGCAGAAGAAACAGGGGCCATTTTGGAGTTCCCATCAGTCCTCAAAGCTTACTGGAGGTGTAAAGTCTTCCATCACAAATGTGCTCAACACAACTCAGATAGCATGTGCGATGCTTCACAGAATACATACCAGCAATGGAAATGTGGCGGATTTGTTACCATCATCCCTGAATCTTAGTTTCTGCTTGTGTGATGCAATGGATATTCTACCTCAAAAGTACAGCAGCACAACTTTTAAAACTAAAATATGATAATTGTCTGGAAAAGCCTAACTCTATCGATCACTGACAAAAGATGTCAGCAGATAGCCCAGCAGCAACGCTCAATTTTCGTCACTTTTTTGGTTTTTCCATTGTCTTAAAATGCATAAAGCTCTTTGTTGACTGGTACTGGCCAAGGGTTTTGTCAAAATTCCAAGACTTTTCCAGACCCTAAAGGGCATTACATATTTTCCCCTTAAGTCTTTTTCCAGCCCTGGAAATGTTTCTCTTACATTTTCAAGACTTTTCCAGAGTTCCATGACTGTACAAACCTAGTAGATTACAAGTCTTTAGGGAAAAAGGTCACCTTCTTTTTCTTCCAGAACTGTGTGATGAATCAATGGGGCACTGCAAACAAAAAAACAAACAAAAAAACCCCACCCCTGTTCACCAGCTTCCACCAGTTCTGTCCGCCATGTGTCAAAGGCTGAGTCTCTTCAAATGGTTTTCCCATCAATTTCTGCAATGGTATCAGTTCATCGTTTTAGTCTATCTTCCCCTCTGTCTCGTGCTCTCAACAGTGCCTTGGGGGATGGTTTTAGCAAGGCTTTAAGAGGAACAAGGTAAAAATGAACAAACCCAGCAAGATGATCTGGGGTCAGTTTCTCTGTATCTTGTACTGGGAGCTAACTGATGGGAAACCCTAAGCAGCATTGGCCTGGAGTTGTGTGCCCTTGCAGGAGCTGCAGTCAGTTCTTGCCTGTAGTTCATAGTTAACCCCTTGACCGCTGTGGTGAGTACGTTTGTCAACAAAGCCTGTCGTCCGTGATAAAACTGGGCGTACATGTCAGGACAGTCACCATTCTTTGCCTGTAATTCTTCCTCATTGCAGTTTCAGTACTTTTGTTCAGCAAACCAAATTACACCAGTTAAAACCACATGAAAAGTAGTAACTGCACTTGAGATTCACACTAACCTGATATCATTTTACCAAGGTTCAGCAGTGAATGTAGGTTAATATCATTGAATTTATCATCTCCTTCAATGTGGTTTCATGATAAACACACTCCGGTATGTCTAATGCTTAGTTTGGTCTGTGCTCTGTGCAGCATGTTACTGTACTAAGTTATCTTTGCATTGTGGGTTTTGTGGTGTGTTCATGTCAAGCGAAATATGAATGAACAAACTAAGGATATCCTTTTACTCGCAGGTTTCTGGGTTTGTTCCTTTGTGCCTTATTCCTCTCTTCGTTATCTCATACACTGACCATTTCACTAATGATGCAGTGAGAAGAAGAGAAACACAACACAGAAGAGATGCAATGAAGACCCGCTGTCCAGGAAAAAGCGGTAACTGAAGTGGTATGGCCATGTAAAAAATGACACGTGGTCTCTCCTAAATCATCCTCCAGGATACAATTCAGGAGAAAAAGGGAAAGGCAAAGAGAGAAGTGGACAGACAACATTACCCAGTGGAAGAGAAGGAAACTGGCTCAAACCCATGCACAGAGATACCAATCCCTGTCGTAGATTTGTAGGAACAATCAAGAATTTTTTTTAAAACATTTTGAATTTGGTGGAAACACTCATACTCCGAGCCACATCAGCAAATGGGCAAAGACGCTGTTTGACTGAGACGTAACTTGATTCAGCCATGTTCTCTCTTGTTCGGGCAAACGGTTAAGCTGATTGGTCCACTGAATGCTGTTTCAATGTAAACACGCACACGTTTAGCTGAGCATCATCACGTGAGACCAAGGTCAGTAGTGACTGGCCTGGCCTCATGGAAAATCTAACGTCTGGGTAATGTTACGACAGGAAAGCATATGCTATGTAGTCGAAAATGAACTTGTCAGAACAATTTTGACGATGGCATAACCTGGGAACAAACTGCGATCGAGTGTAACAAAATACAGCAAAATCGCAACAGTTGGCATCCCTGCAGGCATGATCACACAACCGTGAGAGACAGAGGCTTGTGGTGTGGTGTGGCATACCACCATGCAGTGCCCCTACCACCCTGGAGGATTATGGAAGCAGTGAGCAGAAAACCTTAATCATCTGTGTGCAAGCTGATGGGAAAGTTTTACAGCGCTCACCTGAACTTTGTACTAGGAGACTGTAATGAGCAAGCTATCACCTTCACCTTCTTCACCTATCCCGTAGTCTTGTGGACCGTTGGGGCGCCACAGGTGATCTGGCAACCAGCATCCTCCAATCCTCTCGGTTTTCTGACCTCCTGATTGTATCGCTCAACCTAAAGCCCATCCATTCTGGGATGTTGTCCTTCCATCTCTTCCTCTGTCTGCCTCTCCTTCTCCCCCCTTGCACTGTGCCCTGCAGGAATGTCTTGGCAAGCCCTGATGATCTCATGACATGGCCATACCATTTGAACTTGCGTCTCTTGACCAAGGTCAACAGGTCTTCGTAGGGCCCAATGACTTGCCTGATCAAACTATACTGAAATGTAAATGCTCTGTATCTATGTTCAACCTAGGACAAAGGAAGAATACATGATAAACTTTGTTGAATGCTATTTCTGACTGGCACTGCCTCTGCCTCATCTTTCTGCCAGCCTGAGTCTGCCTCCAACAGTTTCAGTTTCTCAAGGGGGTGTGCTGCATTCAGACAAGTCCATATATGCTACACCATACCTTCCAGGCAGATGCCTGACAGCGGCATAACCCAATACGCTTAGTCACGCCTTGAGTTCATGCATATATATATTTTTGTGTACCTGATCACGGACATATACAGAATTTTGTCAAAGGAGCACTGTTTTGTTGCTGTGGATTCTTTTCCCGTGCACAAAGTGTGTGTTGCACATGTGACCTGTTTATCATCTCATCTGAATGACTAGATTTTTTCCAGTCAAACTTGTGAGAAAGGTGAGAGCAGGGATCAAACCCAGACCCTCACAGACACTGTATTGGCAGGTAAGTGTCTTCAATCACTCTGCTACCTTCCACCAACAAAACCACTTATCATAAACCCAGATCCTCACAGACACTACATTGGCAGATAAGTGTCTTCAATCACTCTGCTACCTTCCACCAACAAAACCACTTATCATAAACCCAGATCCTCACAGACACTACATTGGCAGGTAAGTGTCTTCAATCACTCTGCTACCTTCCACCAACAAAACCACTTATCATAAACCCAGATCCTCACAGACACTACATTGGCAGATAAGTGTCTTCAATCACTCTGCTACCTTCCACCAACAAAACCACTTATCATAAACCCAGATCCTCACAGACACTACATTGGCAGATAAGTGTCTTCAATCACTCTGCTACCTTCCACCAACAAAACCACTTATCATAAACTCAGATCCTCACAGACGCTACATTGGCAGATAAGCGTCGCTTTGCTATCTTCCACCAACAAAACCACTAATCATAAACCCAGACTCTCATGGACACTACATTGGCAGATAAGCGTCTTTAATCACTCTGCTATCTTCCACCAACAAAACCACTTATCATAAACAGACCGGTCTTGCAGGCCTAAATGAAGTCCTATCACCACCAAAGTTTGTGTTTTCATTGAAAAAAAGATGTTGAGTTTAGCTGTGCTATCTACATGTTTCCTGTGCAACACAAGGATTGAACATCCCTGACCCTCCCGCTTTCAGTCTGTAGACTTGTACATGCAATGACAGAAAAATCTGGCACTGACAGAGTTTCTACACCACCTTTTTTCATCGCTAGTGCTGCTATTTTCACTTTCTTTGGCTGAAAATGATTTGTCAGAATCCCAATCGGCAGGATTATCAAGATCCAACAGACTAAGAATCTCCTCGTCCAGCAAATTCACCAAAATAAGTGGACAAAGTTATCATTCCTTACACACAAGCAATTCTAGCAGGGAAAGAACTCTTCTGTTGCTAAAAGTAAATACACTTAAAGCAAACGTGAATTTTCTACCTTATACCAACCATCAATATGAGTTGATGTGTATATAGGCTGTGAGCAATGTTGATGTAATACAAATACACACAGATTTCGTTCAGGTGTTCTGGGCAGTTTCCATTTCCCAACTTAAAAAAGTGGGGATTTTTTAAACACTACCTGATGAAAACCGTATGTACTGTAACAGGAATTTTCATGAAAAAAACTGCACTGTTGAAGTCTCGAGTTCATATGAATGACTTCAAGAAGAATACTTTAGATGTTCAAAAAAAGAAAAAAAAAGTTCCGAGACTCCAGGAAGTGCATGCATTCTGTAATTTAACACTCCAACAAAGTTGCCCACTTGTCACGGATCATGCACTTCTTTAACTCACTCCGGACAATGCAACGCTATAGCGTTCCTGACGAAAGGTAGCGTTCCGAACGACGGAATGCTATAGCGGTTTCGACAATTAAATTTTTTTCCCACGTTTTCCTCCTGGGGTAGCATAACAATCGCAGCTACACCGGGCATTGTGAACGTGTCAAGGGTCGAATGGAAAGTTTCTCCAGGAGATTCTGTAACGACCCACTCCACAGCAAGCCAGCGAGTTCAGGACCCCACATGACAAGCTAATCTGCATATGTATTGAAATTGGCATCGCAGGCGATACAAGTAAAAATTTTTGGAGAAAACTAGATCACAACAGCGGCTTTTACTGCTGCTGAAGGAATTGAAATGCTTCAAACTTAAGGTTTCGACATCAACTAGGATGATGAAGATGTATCTGCAGTGAAGAAAGCTATCAGCAAGTAGGTACTGATAGTAACACAGCTTCTGAGAGCAGTGAAGAGGGAGGAGGGTGGGTGTTCACACGATGTGAGGAGAGGGGTCAGTGGGTCAAGTACTGTGAGTTTCAGTTACTTTATATTTTGTATTTTTTTGTGATTTTTTTTCCTAACCCTAACAAATGGGTCATCCGAAGGGAAAAGCAAGAAAGAGAACTATTCGTCCCGAGTGAGTTAACTCTCTCTGGACAAAGGAATGCTTACGCATTCCTACACAAAACGTATTCGGATTCGGATGAAGGAATGGAATAGCATTCTCCGAAAGTAAAATTCCATCACGCGCTGTACACGTGATTTTGTGATAGCCAAGCAGAGTGCGCTATTCTGGGTCACTCCACAATCGAACAGTATGAATTGATTGATCAGCCTGGCATGTGTGGCCTGTCTCGCACACACGCTGACAAAGTCATTGACTGGTCGTCTGCTCGCATGCCAGCCTGTTAGCAAAGCCAGCTCTTCTCAGAATGTTGTGAAGCGAACAAGGCAGTGACAGCAACGTATTAGGGTTGCCGAAGTACTTCAAATGCTACAAACTGAAGGGTCGGACATTGAAGAGGTGGATGATGGTGAAGAAGAAAGCGAATTTAATGCAGAAAGCGAGCATGGGTATGGTAATTCAGGGTGAAAAATTGGCAGTATTTTCTACATATGGCAAAACTGTAAAAAATAAGATGAGAAATTTGATTTTTTTTTTTTATATGTAATAGCTCAACAAGTAATAAACCAGTTCCGAAAGTTTCATTTTCTTACTCTGTATTTTGTATTTTTTGTAATTTTTTTCCAAACCCTTACAAATGGACCGTCTGTGGGGAAAAGCAAGGGAGAAAACTTGTCGTCCCGAGTGAGTTAAAGCTGAACAAACAAATAAAAGACACACAAGTAATTACCAAAACAAGACTATGATAATGAGAAGAAAAAAAAAATCCTTCTACTAGTCTAGTTCTAGCACCTCATGTAGTATACGGGAGAAAACAAAAACCACAAAAACAACCACTTCCAAATATCAATGGTCCTCCTAAAGTCTGTCACAGACAAAAACTGGGCAGAGAGATCTTCCCTTCAAAACCCAAGAATTCAAGTCAATACATTATGTACAGTTGAACATTCACATTCCTACCTTCCCATGGGAAGGGGGGGAGGGGTTAAGAAGAAAGAGGGGAGGGAAGGGGGAGGGCAGGAGGAGGGAAAAAAAAGGTCATCATAACACTTAAACAGGAAATCTTTTTTTTTTTTTTAAATGAAATTTGAATCACACACACAAAGATCATGAATAGCCAAACCAAATCAAATAAAGCTTGCGAGACCATAAAAAAAACATATAAAAAATCCGACATTGCCAAGGCACATACAGAGGCCTTTGTTCAAGGATGGCAGCCTGTGCATACATACTGCGAGTTTCAGTTTCAGTTTCAGTAGCTCAAGGAGGCGTCACTGCGTTCAGACAAATCCATATACGCTACACCACATCTGCCAAGCAGATGCCTGACCAGCAGCGTAACCCAACGCACTTAGTCAGGTCTTGAGAAAAAAAAAAAGGTGAATAAATAATAGATAAACGTACATAAATAAGTAAAGAAATAAAGAAATAATAATTATAAACATACTGAGAACAAGACTGCAACTTCTTTTACTTCATCAATTCTGGACTGAAACATCTCGCTGTTTTCTTCTTCAGCACAGATCTACCGCATACACAAGCAAGTTATGAATTTTCAAGTCTCATACATGTTTTGTACTCTCCCCCCCTACCCCCCACATCCATTCCTTCACAATCTTCTCCTCTTCATTCTCTTCCTCTTTTTTTCCATTCATTCTTTTTAAAGGTCCCCAAGACACAGTTTTAAACTCTGCAGTCATTGAGAATCGCTTTGAAATGTCATTTAACATTATCAAATTAAACATTATTTAAAAACGAATATCACTTTGAAATGTTATTTAAAGTCATTAAATCAAATATTATCTAAAAAAAACAAAAAAAACCCCAAAAACCACACACACAAAAAAAACCCACACACAATGATACTGAACGCTCACATGCTGATTCAGTCATATTTAATATTACAGCGACGGGCGCAATATCTAAGTGATCATAGCGTTGGACTTTCAATCTGAGATTCCCCGGTTCAAATCTCAGTAACAGCGCCTGGTGGGTAAAGGGTGGAGATTTTTCCCGATCTCCCAGGTCAACATATACACAGACCTGCTTGTGCCTGAACCCCCTTCATGTGTATAGTCAAAGCAGATCAAATACGCATGTTAAAGATCCTGTAACCCATGTCAGCGTTCTGTGGGTTTTAGAAACAAGAATGTACCCAGCATGCATACCCCTGAAAACGGAGTATGGCTGCCTACTTGGCGGGGTTTAAATGGTTGCACATGTAAAAACCACTCATACGAGTGAATGTGGGAATTGCAGCCCATGGACAAAGCAGCAGCAACAGCACACAGCACACCAAATTTCACCTGCTGCCAAATTTCATTCAGCTGTAGTGAGAGAAGACTGTGACATCACAGACAGGTGAAGACAAACACCTTTTCACCTTCTTCTTCAATCACCAATTTGTGTAACGGGACATTATACACAATTCCTCCTCCACCTTTTCACCTGTCACAAAATGCTGAAATAGTGTGCTGCTGCTAGATGCATGGGAAAAGAAAATGTAGTGGTTTTATTTCATCACCTAAAGCTTATGAGATCATTTGCAAAATGTATTGCTGCTGGTGCATTACAGTAATTGGAAGGAGGCCGCACTTGTTTTAATCATTCCTCCCTGTTGCTCTCACACACTCTTTTCTTGGCTCAAGACATGTCAGGCATGCGACTGTCAGAAGTGTATGTGAACATACTTGAGTGTGTGCTTGCAGACATATGATAGGGTCTGGATAAGTATATGTGTGGGTAGACCACGTCTGTTAGACTGCCAATTGGTGCCATGTGCATAATGTATGTGTATGTATGTGTGTGTGTGTGCGCGCGCACAGGCATGCGTGTGCGCGCTCATGCAAACATCTGTGAATGTAAGTGTGCACAAATCTGCTGTAACTGACCCATTTCAATTTCTATATATATATCTTGATTACATGCCATCTATATGTGCTTCTTTTTAAAAATAAACTTATTTCTATTCATTTACCTGTTAGTTGTATTCATTGTATTTCATTTTTCATTACTGTTTTTTTAAATCTATTTTATATTGTTCAGTTTTTACACACGTCTGTCCGTTTCAACACAGAACATAACTACGAGCATTTTAACTATCTTTCCTTTTTCTCTCTCCCACTCTCTCTCTCTCAGGGGGGACAGGATGCTTGCATTCATGTGCGAGTGCATGCACACAATCACATATGTGTGTGCATGAATGTACTTTCTTCCTTCTCCACATTTGCAAGCATGCACACACACACACACATATGAACGAGTCAACGTCTTCAACAGAGTGTGCAATTGTCAGCACTCTCTCTGATATCATGGAAAAGTACAGAGACTGGCAAAAGCTTGTGTGATGCCAGATGCAATAGCAGCTAATTCTAAAGCTCAGAAAAGTGCTGCTTCAAAGGCGTTTTTTTGGATTAAGTGGATCTGCTCACATCACCTCAAAGAATGCGATTTAAAAGGTAGCTGATAACAACAACCGATGTATTTGTTTCCAATAAAGACCTACTAGGAAGCTCCAATGCATTTCAAAATATTTTTGTTCCAGAAAACCGAGTTTTTGGGCCCTTTAAATCAAACCTGAAAATTACTTCCCCACAAATCACTTCCACTATTTTTTTTTTCCAACTCTGACAATGCAAAGAATTTAAAACTGATGAATCATTAAACCACAGGACAGCATGTCCCACAAAAATGGAGCACTCCCATTTCACAATTTTATAGCAGCTGCATCAATGTGTGATCAGATCAACAGTAATCACAATCAACAGCCGGGACATCCTCCCAAAAACATTCTCACAGCAGTATACTGGAGTATGGTACACACACTGGAGTGCACCACACACAAGTGCACAAGCACTCTGCACACCACACACAAGTGCACAAGCACTCTGCACACGCAGTACATCACACACACACACATGCACACGCTCTCGCTTACCACACATACACACTGCACACAACAGAACTTTTTGCTTCATGTTTATCTCAACCATGGTTGTTGTTTTCTTTTTCTTTTTTTTTTTTCCACACGAACGTCTTGACGTTTAACAAACACATGAACAGAGAGGTAAAAAGGCTGCGATCCATGCCAGGGAGAGGGCCGACAGGATCACAGTCCGATGGTGCACGATCGACCCTTGGGGTTATGCATGGGGGTCACAGGTCGAAGGTGTAGGATCAACCCTTGGGGTTATGCACGGGGGTCACAGGTCGAAGGTGTAGGCTCGATCCTTGGGCTTACGCAGGGTCAGGGTCACAGGCCAATGGTGTAGGATCAACCTTCGGGGGTTGTGCAGGGGAAGGGTCACAGGTCGAAGGTGTAGGCTCGACCTTTGGGGCAGGGTCACAGGGGGGCTGATGGTGTAGGAACCACCCTTGGGGTCGCACGGGGTCAAGGTCACAGTCCAATGGTGTAGGATCGACCCTTGGGGTTGTGCACGGGAAGGACCTGGGGGTGCATCATGGTCCACTCGTACCACACGTTCTTCTCTGTCACCCGCCGCCATATGTCGATCACCACTTTGCTCCCTTTCGTCACAAACACAGGGGTCTGCAACACGAAAACAGCAATGTGTGTAACTGTGTTATAGACGTGTTAATAAAAAAAGCAAACAAGAGAGGCAAGGCCTTCAAGACTCACTTGTGATAAATTAAGTCCCCTAGCATTAATTACAGAGTAATTTCCCTTTTTTACTATTTGCACCAAAAACGTTTGCAAAACAAACAAAAATTCCATGCTGAGCAAAAGAAGTTCCTGTTTTAACAAAAAATGATAATAATGACTCTTCTTGTTGTTGTGTCAGAATAAGAGGTCAAAGTGCCAAGTTTAGAGAATACAAAAAATATAAATATAACAGTAAATGCAGTTTGCATATAATTAGGCTTCTTTTTTTTAATTTTTTTGTGCCTATCCCAGAGGTGCAATATTGTTTTAAACAAGATGACTGGAAAGAACTGAATTTTTCCTATTTTTATGCCAAATTTGGTGTCAACTGACAAAGTATTTGCAGAGAAAATGTCAAGGTTAAAGTTTACCACGGACACACAGACACACACACACAGACAACCGAACACCGGGTTAAAACATAGACTCACTTTGTTTACACAAGTGAGTCAAAAACCATGCTATTTTGTTGTTGCTGTTGCTCCTTTCGTCTGGATAAAAAAAAAAAAAAAAAAAAGCAATGTGAACGACAGATGGATTTAACAAAGCCGTGCATCACTACTTGTGCTCCCTTCTAATGAAAAGCACACACATCCATGCAAACTTACACACACACACACACACACTTGTGTGCACACACGACACACACACACACGTTATTCCCTCTCCCTCCATCCATCCTCCTTGACACTCCCCTCCCTCCCTCTCTCTTTTTTCTTTCTTTTTTTTTCTTCTCTTGTTCTGATTCTTATGCATGCATAATCTATTCATTTCGTTCTATCATTATCGTGACAAGTGTTCAAGTAATATTGGTGATGGTGGTAGTCACTGGAGTATGCTGCACTTGCCACACAGAGATTTCAGAGACAGTAACAATACTGTACCTTTTGAACACCTGGATGTTTCTGGAACTTCTATATTGACGACATCTCTCTCTCTCTCTCTCTCTCTATGTGACTCACTGTCCTATCCATCTGTGAATCTTAGTGTATGGGGGGAGTGAGGGGGTGCTGTCAGTGTGTATGCGCGCGTGTGTGTGTATGTATGTGTGTGCGCTCGCACGCGAGCGTCAGTGTGTGTATGCATGTGTGTGCACGGATGTGGGTGTGTGTGGAGGGCCGGGGGTGTTTTCTTCATTATGTATACAGTTCTGCATGAAAACCTTCTCCTTTCATTTATGTGTGTGCTATTTGTAATAGATGTAGATTAGCAAGGACAGATTGGAAGAACAGGCAATGCCTAAAATCTTAATCCTTGAATAAAAACGTTTTGAGTTCTGAGTTCTCTTTCAGTTCAATTAGGTTCAGCTATACAATTTGTGGTAATGTTTATAAAATTTCAATACACTTACAGCAATGGTTTTCAGATTCTATATGATGACTGTGGCCCTTCTTAGTCCACTTCTGTCATCATTTTTCTTCTTATCCTCTGTATCCATTTTGAACTGTTCAATTCCTTTAGAAATTCCTTAGATTTCAAACTGAAAACACACTCACACACACACGATGCAAAATGTATCATTTCTCTCTCTTCTCTTTCTCTTTTTCCCCTGGACTGATATCACTTTGAGTGAAAAGGTGTAAAAACTAAAGAATGAATGCACTTCCCCACAAAAAACAACCTTTTGGCAGGTGTGAAAAGACAAGTTTTCACACATGACCAAACAAAATCCCATACTTTTTTTCCCCACAACCTTTCAGGACCAGGGTAAAAAAAAAATCCATACCAAACACAAAGCCATACTGAATGGAAAAATAAATTGTCTACTAAAACCCCGAAGAATGAGATCGGCATGTACTGGTGTTCAATCTACACCACTTTTGTTTTTTCAATTGTCTTTTTATTTTTAACAATGAAATAAGTTCTTTGTAGTTCAGGCCCCCCACCCCCCCCCCCACCCCCAAACCCAGAATTTTTCCAATCCCTGAAGGGTGGCTAAACATAATTTTCCAAGACTTTTCCGGCACTGGGAATGGTTCTCTCATGTTTCAAAAACTTTTCCAGCCCTGAAAATGATTCTCTCATTTTTCAAAGACTTTTCAAACAATGGGAATGGTTCTCTCATTTTTCAAAGACTTTCCCTGTACTGGGAACAGCTCTCTCATTTTTCAAAGACTTTCCCTGTACTGGGAACAGCTCTCTCATTTTTCAAAGACTTTTCCAGCAGTGTGAACAGTTCTCTCATTTTTCAAATACTTTTCCAGCTCTGGAAACAGTTCTCTCTCTCATTTTCCCCCAAGACTTTCCCAGCCCTGAAAACGATTTTCTCATTCCCAAAGACTCTCCCCCCCCCCCCCCCCCCCAACCCATACTTCCGTGGCTGTGCAGGAACCCTGACAAAGGGCACTCACCTTGAGGGGAAAGATGATGGGGAACCAGCTCAGCATGTTTGGGGAGTGGGTGGAGGGGAGAATACCTGAAGACAGACAACCAGCTCTTGTACTGACCCTGCCAGCACTTCCAACATTGTTCACCTCTAACATATACAAAAACAAGAGAGGCAAGGCCTTCATGACTCACTTGTGATACACTTAAAAAAAATCCAAGCTTTTTATGTATTGAGTATAATTTCAAAATGTAATGTTTAAGATGAGAAAGATCAGTTTAAAGTAAATTAAGTCCCCTAGCATTAATTACAGAGTAATTTCCCTTTTTTACTATCTGCACCAAAACGTTTGCAAAATAAATAAAACTTCCATGCTGAGCAAAAGAAGTTCCTGTTTGAACAGAAAATGATAATAATGACTGCTCTTGTTGTTGGGTCAGAATATGAGATCAAAGTGCCAAGTTTAGAGAATACAAAAAATATAAATATAACAGTAAATGCAGTTTGCATATAATTAGGCTTCATTTATTATTTTTTTGTGCCCATCCCAGAGGTGCAATATTGTTTAAACAAGATGACTGGAAAGAACTGAATTTTTCCTATTTTTATGCCAAATTTGTTGTCAACTGACAAAAGTATTTGCAGAGAAAATGTCAATGTTAAAGTTTACCACGGACACACAGACACACAGACTTGTTTACACAAGTGAGTCAAAAACAAACAAACCATGAGTGGCACTCTCACTATAGCAGACCTGTGCACCCCTCAAGCTAACCTTTTCAGTACTGTCATAACAGTCTTCAGTATTTTTCACTGGCTTTCAGTATTTTATCACATTCGATCAATATCAAACACTGCTTGCTCTCTCTCTCTCTCTTCCCATCCTCCCTACCACTCTCTTATACAAGAAAAATGCTTATCTTGCAATATCCAATAACCATTTTCATGTCAGGAACAAAAAAAAAAAAAAAAAATTTTTGTATTCTAGATTGTTGCGAAATTGGATTTTGGTTCATGAAATCTGATTTCCGTATTTCTCTTCTTCTTTTTTTCTAAATTCTTTTTAGGAAGAAACACTGAAAAATATGTGGGATGCACAGGTCTGCTGTAGTGACACTCTCTCCTCCTGTGGAGAGCAACCCAGAGAAATCTGCTGTGACAAAAGTGTAGTACAATATTTAAAGCATTGCTGACAATTTAAAACATTGACAATTTGCCAATACTTCAACACTGCTGACAGTTTGAACCATCCATGACTGCTAAAAACATTGACAATATGTTGCAAATCCAACTCTAACCTATTTTCTAATTCATTTTATTTGTTTGTTGGTTTTCTTTTTATGTTGGACACGTACTACTGCCAAAAATAAAATCCCTGTACCAAAGAAGAGACAATTAAGTTTGTGCATTGTGTATTGTATTGTGTGACAAAACAGATCTAAATTTCAACACATTTCAATCCACTCAACATGTAACGCTCCCACACTGAAGAAATCTGTATGCAGCCTTCCACATCATTTTAAACAAGTGTCTCACACCCATCCACCTACACTTATTTATTCATTATTGTTTACACAACACCTATTCTGGGTCAGAGATCAAACTCTAAGTGCTTTCTAAACAGTCATTTGCACTCACCATTCCTTTTCCTGTGTCATTCAATTAGGTTTGAGTCATGCACACACATGTATAATACTTACACAGAGATGCCAACCCCTGTCAAGTGTTTGTCGGAACAATCAGTAAATTTGGTACGAACATTACAAATTAGGTAGGAACATGCTGAACTTGTCGGAACAATTTTTAAGTTGGCGTAACGTCAGAACAAACTGCAATCGAGTGTAACAAAATACAGCAAAATCACAACAGCTGGCATCTCTGCTCAACAGTCCCGCACACTGGCACAGTCCAGAGCATTACTCACTCAGCACAATGTCTTTGTAGAGCACTGTGTCGAAGTAGCCCGCCAAACCATGTATAACGCAGTCCTGGTGAACCTCAAACGTCATGCTCCTGTAGCGATTGTTGTCTCTCACCGCAGCTACACAAACACAACATCCGTAAGTCACTGCCACAAAAGCACATGGTCAAAATAAATACATAAACACCCGAATCTTTCACAAAACAATACAATATTAACAACTGCAAAACAAAATTTACAAGGCTGTTTGTGGATCAAAGTAAATACATAAACCATCTTTCACGAAACAATACTTTCAATCAAAAAATAAAATTTCGAGGCTGCAGAAATTATGAACTGCTCCTCATTTCACACAGCAATGGTAAGGTTCCAGCTTTCAGCTGAGCCACAATAACATGAATTCCTGCTTCAAAAAGAAAATGCAAACAGCTCAAGTAGTGACCAACAAAGGATTTTGAGAGAGTGGGAATTCCACTCAGAAATAATACACATGATACAAAGTGACAGGGAATCCACTAAGAAATAATACACACTGTACAAAGTGAGAGGGAATCCACTCAGAAACAATACACATTGTACAAAGTGAGAGGGAATCCACTCAGAAACAATACTCACTGTACAAAGTGAGAGGGAATTCAACTCAGAAATAATACACATTGTACAAAGTGAGAGGGAATCCACTCAGAAATAATACTCACTGTACAAAGTGAGAGGGAATCCACTCAGAAATAATACACATTGTACAGACTATTCTTGACACAGAGAGAGAGGATTCTACTCAGAAATAACACATACAATACAGAGAGGGAATCCACTCAGAAATAATACACATGACACAGACTATCCCTGGAAGAGAGAGAATTCCACTAAGAAATAATATACATGATACGAAGACTGAGGTCAGACACTCAGAAATAGTACACATGACACAGACTATCCCTGAAAAAGAGAGGGAATCCACTTATAAATAATACACACAGTACAAACAGAGAGGGAATCCACTCAGAAATAATACACACAATACGAACATAGTGGGAATTCCACTCAGAAATAATACACATGATACAGACAGTCCTTCTGATCAACCCCTGTATTACAAAACCATATTTTCTCCGCTTCCGATGTCCTCCCCCTTCTGCTGCCACTGTTTCCATTGATTTTGTAAACCTGACTGTGTATGCTGGCCCTGTAAACTGATGTACCCTGTACTGGAGGTACTGGATTTCTCTGTGTGAAATTCGGGCTGCTCTCCACAGGGAGAGTGCATCACTACACTACAGCGCCACCAATTTTAATAAAAATATATTTTCCTGCATGCAGTTTTATTTTTTTTACAGAATTTTGCCAGGAAAAACCCTTTTGTTGCTCTGGGTTCTTTTACGTACGCTAAGTGCATGTGCTGCACAAGGGACCTCGGTTTATCGTCTCATCCGAAAGACAAGCGTCCAGACCACCACTCAAGGCCTAGTGGAGGGGGAGAAAATACTGGCGACTGAGCCGTGATTCAAACCAGCGCGCTCAGATTCTCTCGCTTCTTAGGTGGTTACCTCTAGGGCATCACTCCACAAGAAGATTGGGCCCTGTCTTCCTATGCCAAGCCCTAGACACAGCCAATAGGAATTCACTCCCCTAAAATGGCCATAAAACCAAGCATGTGAAATACTGGGATGTGTTTGTTTCATGTGCCTGTTTCATGATACAGCGTAAGTCATAGCCATACTGGGCCCAAATACACTCCCAGTTTTTCAGCCTCTCTCACTGAACCTTAAATAAAACGAACACAAAAACATCTCCCCATAATATCACAGCAACAACAAAGACATTTAAGTGGGGGAAAAAATAAAAATAAAAACACAAGCTTTCCTTACCTTTATTTGGATGGTGAAAGTGAAATACTTTTTGGGGCTCAGCCAAAATCTGACAGTTGTGCAGGCGAACCACATATGGCATCTCATAAGCACTCTGAAATGTATCAAATTGACAATAATCACACTCTGTTAGTGTGTATACAACATATCAAAATGACTTTATATATCAAATCAGTTTGATAAGCAGCACATGAAATTGATGACTGATGGCAAAAAATTGATAAGCAGAATATCAAACTGATAAAGTACGGTATCAGACATAAAACTGACAATATATGACTATCGTTCGATTTACAGATGATAAACTCTTAAATATATGATGTGTACAGTATCAAACCAACAAAATATGGTGTAAGTCTAGAATGAAACATGTCAAACTGACAATGGAGAGATTTTGCTTTGAATTCAATGCACGTAGCTTACAACATACCACACTAATTAAATGCAGCTGAAGTGATTCAAATCCATCTGAGTCAAAATTCTCTTTGAACAGAAATCTGCTTAAGCACGAATCTTTGCTTGCACATTGCACACGGTTCCCACAGATATGACTGAACAGAGTTCCATACTTTTTACAGACCTTTTCCAGACCAGGCTGAAAAATTTTGATTTCAAACACAAAGCCTATCTGAATCTGAATCAAATCTTTGTCTGCTACTTCCCTGACAAAAGAGATTGACACATATCACAGCATCAATGTCCAGTGTCATCAGTTTTGGGGTTTTGCTTGTTTTTTTCAAATGCATTAAAATTTCTATTGACTGGTACTTGTCAAAGTTTTTATACACATTCCAAGTCTTTTTTTTCCTCAATAATTATGTTTACATTATATGTCTAAATAATGAAATTACTTTATTTATTTTTCTTTCTTCTATGTGTCCATTGTGTTATGAAGAAATGTCATCAAAAAATAATTAAAATAAAATTAAAAAAATCAATGACTTTTCCAGACTTTGAGGGATAAAACATTTTTTCCAAGACATTTTCAGCCCTGGAAATTGTTCCCTCATTTTTCCAAAGACTTTTCCAGCACTGGAAACCGTTCCCTCATGTTCCAAAGACTTCGCCAGACATCCGTGACTGTATGAACAGACCCAGAGTCTCGACGTACAAGCTGAGCAGACCTACAGCCAGTACACCCCCCCCCCACCCCCCATACCCCTCGTCCCCCCCCCCCTTCCCCCAGTACCCACCTCTGGGGGCTTGTCCTTGTCTTTACTGTTCCTCATCTCGCAGTACAACTTGGCCGACTGCAGGGGAGCCATGTAGGAGTTGTAGTCACTGGGGATGCTGATGCCGTCCTCTGTCACAAATAAAGGTTAAGGGTTAAAGGTCCCATAGACTTGTACGGGTATCAGGGCAGTGAAATCGCATCCACTATGTCAAGGGCTCGGCATATGAAGGTGGGGCTCAATCCTCCCCTTCTGCCGTTTTAACATTCCTCAACCGAATTCAGGTAACCATTCACACACACACACACAAAAAAACAAACACAAAAAAACAACAACAACAACCAACTGATATAGATTAGTGAGAACAAAAGGAAATTTTCTTCCTAAAATTACGTTCAAGTAACATACTTACCGTGACCCACTAGTTCAGACTCCAGCAGGGGTGTGATTCCTGTCCTGTGCAAACTGCTACCCGCCTATGCGGAGAAAACGAAAGTAGCTACGGCCAATAACCTCCCGAAGTAGGTTACCTCCCCTGTGCATCCCTGACTAGCGCCCTCTTTTTCCGGCAGCCATCTTGACTCTTGATCCTGTGCTTGCCATACGGTTAAGTTTTTTTTTTTGTTTTTTTTTTCGTATTTCTGACTGTCTATCGATTCTTTGACACTTTATGTTTTGTATCTTACGAAGACTTGTATCAGGTCACAAACTTACTTAGCTCGTTTGGCCAACCAAGCTAAACTTATGGCACAATCTCTATCGTAAGGGCCCTCTACCTCGGGTTCTCTCAACTTTAGGTACACGTACAGTATTTGGGCCAGAAATTAAGCCTTGCGTCGTTAAGCCTTGCGCACTATTAGATTATAAAAAAATCTCTTTATGCAATTATGGGGACTCTCACTTCAGCGGGCAAAAGGCCTTGCAGGCCTGACAAACAAATTGGAAGAAAAGGCCATGCCTAAAATCTCAATTCTTGAATAAAAAATGCCTGGAGTTCTGAAAAAAATAAAATAAAATAAAAGAAACAACCCCCCCCCCACCCCCACCACCCGCAACTCCCCCGCACACACACAAACACACTCAAACACAAACCATCACACAAACACTCAAACACACACACAACCACCACCCCTAAACCAGCCTCACCTTTCATAAACCGCTGGGCCCCGTCCAGGCACTCTGGTGACAGCTCGTTGTCACCGAAAGACCCGAGAAGCTCGCTGATGACGATGTCGGCTTTCTGCGGGGCCTCCCACACCCGCATGTCACATGACACCACCTCCACCATGTTGCCCCACATTTCCTCCCGCATGTTCTCCAGTCTGTCAAGGGGAGAGCATCACGAAACATCATCAAGGGAACGCATCACTGAACATTTGTATTTGTATTTCTTTTTATCACAGCAGATTTCTCTGTGTGAAATTCGGGCTGCTCTCCCCAGGGAGAGCGCGTCGCTATAATACAGCGCCACCCATTTTTAAAAATTTTTTCCTGCCTGCAGTTTCATTTGTTTTCCCTATTGAAGTGGATTTTTCTATAGAATTTTGCCAGGAACAACACTCTTGTTGCCGTGGGTTCTTTTACGTGCGCTAAGTGCATGCTGCACATGGGACCTCGGTTTATCGTCTCATCCGAATGACTAGCGTCCAGACCACCACTCAAGGTCTAGTGGAGGGGGAGAAAATATTGGCGGCCAAGCCGTGATTCGAACCAGCGCGCTCAGATTTTCTCGCTTCCTAGGTGGACGCGCTACCTCTAGGCCATCACTCCACATCAAATGTGTGGTGGGAATAGTTTGTTTCACTTTTTCAGGGAGACGTCGCTGGGTTCGGACAAATCCTATGATACGCTACACCACATCTGCTGCGCGGATGCCTGGCCAGCAGCATAACCCAACATGCTCAGTCAGGCCTTGAGTGAATATACATTCGTGTACCTATAAGAGTGGATTTCTTCGACAGAATTTTTGCCAGAGGACAACACTCTCATTGCCAAGGTTTCTCTTTCAGAGGGCCAAGTGCATGCTGCACATGGAACCTTGGTTTATCGTCTCATCCGAATGACTAGACGCTTAGCTTGATTTTCCAGTCAAACTCTGGAGGAAGGGCGAGAGTGGGATTCAAACCCAGAACCCCATGGACTCTGTATTGGCAGATGAGCGTCTTAACCATTCTGCCACCACCCTTCTCTCCTGCATGGTGGGAATAATGACGGCAACGATCATCCATGCTATTTTTCTTTTCTTTCTCTTTCTTTTTTTTTTTTTTTGCCCCAGACTAGGTTGAAAACAGACATTTGGGTTCTTCCCACAAGCACTGTTTAATCACACACACACACACACTCATACATGTATATATACACACACATATATATACATATATATGACGACAGCATTCAGATTTATCTCACAAACACCACAGATAGCATTCAGATTTATCTCACAAGCACTACAAACACACACACATACCAATTACTTCTATAAAAAACAGACATTCTTTCCACAAACACTACATAAATCTCACACATACACACTTACACAAAATGCCTTATGTGACAACAGCGTTGCTATTCTTTTCACAAGCACCATAAACACACAACTATCACACACACTCATACCAGAACAAAATCTTTATATAATGACAAAAGCATTCAGATTATTCTGAAGTTCAGCTTCCTCTCACAAGCACTAAAAAGAAACATCACAAAAAAGAAGTAAACAATGCCTTACATAACAATAACATTCACAGTGGAGCGATGGCCTTGAGGTAACGAGTCCAACTGGGAAGCAAGAGAATCTGAGATCGCTGATTCGAATCACGGCTCAGCCGCCGATATTTTCTCCCCCTCTACTAGACCTTGAGTGGTGGTCTGGACGCTAGTCATTCGGATTAGATGATAAACCTAGGTCCCGTGTGCAGCATGTACTTAGCGCACGTAAAAGAACCCATGACAACAAAAGGGTTGTTGCTGGCAAAATTCTGTTGAAAAATCCACTTCGATAGGAAAACAAATAAAACTGCTTGCAGGAAAAAAAACAAAAATGGGTGGCGCTGTAGTATAGCGACACGCTCTCCCTAGAGAGAGCAGCCCGAATTTCACACAGAGAAATCTGTTGTGCTAAAAAGAAATACAAATGCAAAAACATTCTTCTAACAAGCACAATAAACATCCATCACACACAAACATCAAAGAAACCAAAAACCAAACAACAACAGTTCCTTACGTGACGACAGCATTTGGATTCTTCTCCACAGCGTAGATTTTCTTCACTTTGCGGCCTGTCTGTTTCAAAGCAGCAATGGCCGCCCGGACCAACGGTCCTCGTCCAGCCCCAACCACCATCAACACACTGTACACAAACAACAACAACAACAAAAAATGTTTAGTCATTTTCAACTGTTTGCACAACGCAAGTTTTCCGCAGAAGCGATCAAACAGTGATGGCCTAAAGGTAACGCGTCCGCCTAGGAAGCGAGAGAATCTGAGCGGACTGGTTCGAATCACAGTACAGGGGCCAATACTTTTTCCCCCTCCACAAGGCCTTGAGTGGTGGTCTGAACACTAGTCATTCAGATGAGATGATAAACCTAGGTCCAGTGTGCAGCATGCACTTAGTGCACATAAAAGAACCCACGGCAACAAAAGGACTGTCCCTGGCAAAATTGTGTAGAAAAATCCACTTCGACAGGAAAAACAAATTAAACTGCACACAGGAAAAAATACAAAAAAAAATGGGTGGCGCTCTAAGTGTAACAATGCGCTCTCCCTGGGGAGAGCAGCCTGAATTTCACACAGAGAAATTTGTTGCGACAAAAAAAGAGAATACAAATACAAAATACAAACTTCCATACTTTTTTTTCCAGACCTTCCCCTGGCCAGACTGAACATTCTCCATACCAAACTGAATCAAAAACTTTATCTGCTTCACTGATGAAAGAAACAGGCAGTTCTCATGGTAGTTGGTACCAATGTTCAACTTTAACCACATTTTTGTTTTGTTTCTTTGTTAGCTTTTCAAATACATAAAGTTCTATTTAGAATAGCACCAGAAATGCATAAAGTTCTGATTTGGAATGGTACTGGAAATGGTTCTCTCATTTTTTCCAAGACTTTACCAAACACACACACATGACACCGTACAAACCCTGAGAACAGAATACAGAAGCTATCCATCATGTTTACCCAGAGAAATCAGCTTGGCTGACCATTCTGAAGTGATCCCAATTCATCTGATGCTAACATTTTGTTGAACAGGTTTCCGAAAACTTTCAATATAATGGAAATGGAAGGGGTAACTTAAAAAGGGGAGATAGAAAAGCTTTGCGAACTGAAGTGATCCCAATTCATCTGATGCTAACATTTTGTTGAACAGGTTTCCGAACACTTTCAATACAATCGAAATGGAAGGGGTAACTTAAAAAGGGGAGACAGAAAAGCTTTGCGAATTGTAAAAAACACCTAAAAAAAAACCCCTCCACCCAAACCCCAAACAGAAAAAAAAGAACACCAAGAAGGGACCAAGGTGCTTCAACAGACAGACACGTGTCCTCTTTAATGTGTGTGTGTGAGTGTGAGGATGTGTATGAGTGTGTTTATGGTAGGAAGGAAGAGACAGACATGGAAAACGCCTTTAAACAGATGTTCTCTCAAACAACAACAAAACAGAACTCAACAAAATACAAGGAATGATCTGCGACTCACAGCTCTTTCGTCTCCTTTTCTGCCTCTGGCACTTTATCCAGAATTGCATAGTAGATGGCCTGTGTGCAACAAACAATGATGCTGTCATTCAATATCAAGACAATAAAAACAAACAAACAAACAAAAAATCGTTTAGGAGACACTGACTGAGGTACAAAATTAAAATTACTGCTCAGACATAGTGTATGCAATGTAAACCAATTTCATAAATTCACAACACACACTGGTGATAAACTCTAGGGAGAGCTGGACAGTACATGGTCTTCAGAGAAGAAGCCCCTCTCAGTAAAATTTAAAACACACTAAAACTTACAAAGAACAGAAACTCAGTCAAATGGAAAAGAAGCTTCCACTACAAACATTACATCAGACATGAAAAATTAAAGTAAAACAAGCACAGACATTGATCAGCTTAGTCGTTACCTGTCACTATATTTATTACATGTTTACTTGAAACTGTGACACATTTCATATCAACCACAAAAAGGAAATGTTCTTCCGTAGCCGTGCTGAGTGGGCAAAGGCAAGGGTAGAGGACATTGCTTTGACTTCGTGAGCTCTGGCTGGTGGGGCATGCACTAAGGGGTCTGAGTTTGAGTGGGTGAACTGGCGACACCACTCGCCAGGGGCGATGGGACTCGGAGATAGGGCGTACTGTGTCACCTAAGGATACTGGTGTGGGCAAAGAAGACTGAGGCCCACAGCTGTATTGTGGGAGAGGTCTGTGGACCACAGCTGACCTGTGCTGATAATGTAGCGCAAAGAGAATCAGGTCAGTGTGTTGAATCCACACTTTATTGAGAGCCCTTCCAATCAAAGGAAGGGAAGGAAACCCGTACCCTATAGGGTTGTCTCACTTGAGCGCGGTTGAGCGTCAATGGAAGAAGGTGCACATGTGGCTTGATCTGACGATTCCACATTGGTTGTGGGCCGAATGGGAAAGTGATATATGTGTTTGAAGGAAACTGTGGCATGAGACAGAGGTAGCCCAACATGTTGGGCTTGCCTTAGGTGTGACAGCCAGATCTGTAGAGCTCCTCCATGCGAGCTGACAGGTGATGGGTGCGCCCCACCCCCTACTTTTTTGTCGCTGCCAAAAAACAGCACTGGCATGTTGCCTATGCATAGAATGGTGGACATTTGGCAACAAGAGACTTGAGGTCCCTGGTGTCTCTGGGACAAGGCTGTGTACCATCACGAAGGGGCATACAGAAGGCTTGGTGGCTTCTCTACCTGATGCAAGGGAAGTAACTGAGTTGCCTCCCTTGGCGCCGAAAAATCAGCAAAGTGGGGAGGCCTCTTCAACACATATCACCTTTTGCACTAGTGGGTCACGGTTAAGTATGTGTAATTAATTAAACACTGTTTTTAACTGAATAACTAAGAAAGATAAAAAAAATTTTAAAAGTACAGACTGACATCAACCTCACCCCATACACACGCAACTGAATAAAAGGATTAATGACATACAGCATAATGTTTCAAAGAACTTCATTAATGCACCATAATTCTATTTTCAAACAATCGACCTAAAAAAATAAAGCAAACATGAACTCCCTTGCCCACTGGCATCCGTACGAACACAAGTTCATCAAATGTAGTGAAAACAACTAAGAATGAAAACAACAACAAAAAATACCACTCACCTTCTGATACTCTGAGTATTTGACAGGGTCTTTCTCAAAGACTTCATAGGTGTGAGATTCCAAATTGTCCATCAAAGGCTGACAAAACAATAAAAAAAGAAAAATATCTAAGTTTAACAGATATTGAAATAAATAACTTTCAGTGATCATACAAAAAAGACATGCATATTCACACAATTCTGTATAGTTTAAGTGCTCTCTATCTTGTATGATGTAGAAAACAAATTGTAAAATACACGTACTGTTCCTATCCATCTATACAAAATTTCTGCATTGTAAACACAAACAGCATGGGTTTTTTTTTGTTTGTTTGTTTTTTGTTTCAGGCACTTGTAAGTTGGGTTCTTTCAAAAGCCCACCTCATCAAATTCTGAACTCATAAGCCATGGACCATCAAATTAACACACTGTCAACACACTAACAGGTTCATAAAATGCAGGAATGAAACAGAATTTTCAACAACACACACATGCACACACACACACACACAAGACTTCCATGAAACTGGTTAAAGAGGAAAAGATACTGTCAAGTCTTTAAAACTGACAAATGAAGAAAGTCTGTGAGTGTCAAACTCGTGTTCTTTTTTTTGTGTTTTTTTTTCACCCAAAATTTCTCCATTTGTCCATGTCATAAAATTGCCACAATCTCAAATGTCAATATGAAATCAAATCAAATTATGATGCTTAGAGCATCGCCAACCACTAATGCCATCTGCCATGTCAATAAACAGCTTGTACATGTACATATATATCAGTCACTTGTCATTAGACAAGATCACCAGAACTCAATCACAGAAACAAAAGATCTTCTGCCACTTCTCTTACAGCAAGCCTAAGTATCGCAGACAATGGCTTATTATTCACAAAGCTCTTAACATACACTTGTTTTCTACAGCATTCTAACGAATCAAAATATTTGGTTCACAAGTATCAGATTCAGCTAAGCATTTAAATATAAGAATTAGGAAAAATAGCAACAACAACAAAAAAAAACAATGCAATGAGAAACAGTTTTTATTTAAAAAAAAAAAAAAAAAAAAAAAAAAAAAAATATATATATATATATATATATATATAAGGTTGCACATAATATGTGCTCACACAAAAGAACCCTCAATGTATATACTGACCTGCAAGGGACACTGCAGGTAGTCTTCAAACCCTTTGGCAAACTCGGTGAGAGGGTCTGGGGGATCTTGGGTCTGCAGATACACAACCAACCACATCAAAGATAGAAGAAAACCATGAAAAGGATTTTTAAAAATATATATATATATAGGTCAAATAAGGTGACGCAAAAAAAAAAGCAAAAAAAAAGCAAAAAAAAAGCCAAGACTCAAAAAATATTTATGCATGACCCTCCGTTGATATTAAAAAAATTATATATTTTACCTGGCCCTCTACTGATTTTAACCAATATACAGTACCTATCTGCTTTACTAAATCTTCTCTTGATATCAGTTTTCATTGTTCACTAAGGATATGAATACCAGTCTCCCCAAAATAAAGAAAGGAAAATATAACCCCCATATATCAACCCACACAGATTGTAGTAATCTGTAGCAAATACATAAATGAATAAACAGAAAAAGCCTGATCTCTCTCTCTCTCTCTCTCTCTCTTACCTGCCACAGATGATCAAGGTATTGCTGGTAGCACCGGATACCTTTGTCTGGATGCCTGTCTGCCCCAGTCAGAATCACTTGTACATCCAGCTGAAAAAGCCAACAGAAAGACTTTTTTTGTTTTTGTTAGATAACTAAAAACAAAAAATGATTTTTCTTCCCTTTCTTTAAAAAACAACAACACAAAAACAACCCCCCCCCCCTCCCACCCCATCAAGCTATTTGGTACAGGTCAAGAGTTTTATCAAAATTACAAGACTTTTCCAGACCCTGAGGGGCAAAACATGTTTTTTTCCAAAACATTTCCAGCCCTACAAATGGTTATTTCTTTTTCCCCTATGACTTCTCCAGCCCTGGAAATGGTTCTGTCTTTTTTCCTACATTTTTCCATCCATGGAAATGGTTCTCCATTTTTCTGAGACTTTTCCAACTCTGTGGAAACGGTTCTTCCCTTTCTTTCCTAGACTTTTTCAGCCCTGGGAATGGTTCTCTCATTTTTCCCAAGACTTTTCCCTTTTTTCTAGCCCTGAAAAAAATGGTTCTCTCATTTTTCTAAGCCTTTTCTAGCGCTGGCTCTTTGCTTTTCCCTTGACTTCTCCACCCCCACACTTACTTTCCATGACTGTACGTACCCTGGACCCAGCACAGACAGACCAGGACTCACCACTATGGTTGCCTGACTGCCCAGGACAAGTAGATCAGCATGTCAGGCAAGTAATGTCCTTACCCAACGCGCCCAACTGGGCAAGTTTTCAAGCCCAGCATGTTGTGTTTTCAAAAATATTGGTCATGCTCCCAGTACCTATCATCAAATCTCTCTTCATCTAGTAGATTTTTTTTGTCTGACAAGTTATCACCAGAAAATGATACCGTGCAGTTCTACAAGGTGAATTGCCAGTGACTGCTATCTTTAGAGAACCAATGGTAATTCTACAAGGTGAATTGCCAGTGACTGCTATCTTTAGAGAACCAATGGTAATTTTTTGTACAGCATAGTTTGTCTTCTGTCCACCACACAAATCAAAATCACAACGCTATGGACTCTAACGTTGTTCCACTTTACAAACAACAACAAAAACAGTTTAGAACAATGAGGAAATCTGAGTTAAAACTGAAACTTCGCAGACAGCAGAAAAATATCTACAAAGGGGAGATAGAATGCAGTTTTCAGCTGAAATGGCTGAAAGAATTTCCATGGCTGACGGTCAGCTGTGAAAACATGCCAAAGGCAGTATTTTATCAAGTGATAGAGAAAACTTGGTTTAGCTGTTCAAAACTACATTTATTTTCCCGTGCAATACAATAAAACAAATATCAGTTAAAGAAAAAGGTTTGACAGCTTCTTTCTTTCTGTGTGTGCATGCACGCACACTTGTGCACATATGTAAGTTTCTGAAAGCACTGAGGGCAAGTGCAAAATCTGTCCGGGCAAGTGAATGAATTTTCCACTGACTCGCCCGACTGGGCAAGTAGGAAAAAAAAGTTATGTTGAGTCCTGCAGGCCAACGCTCACCTTGTAGAAGCGGCGGACAAGAGCCTGGTGGGGTTTGGACAGGACGGGGTAGCCCTTCTTGTTGGTGAGGAACAGCTTGGTGGAGACCACAATGGCCTTGAGAGGCTCGGCCATCCAGCGCTCCACAATGTCCTCCGAGGGAATGTCGGCCGTCACCTCCAACACCAGGTCCACCTTCTTCGTGGAGTCGCACAGGGAGCGGAACTTGTTCCACCTGTGACAGGTATCACAGGTACGTCAACTCTGTTCAACAATGACTTGTAATAGTAACTCAATGTATACATAAGCATTTCTACAGTAATACCTTCCAACAATTCATTACATTCACATCATCAATTTCAAACTATGTTTTACACAGTAAGACAAATAAAAATTACTATTAAATACCAATTTATAAATTTTGAAATAATAAACTATAACAACACTACCGGATATATACAAAGATTTCTTTTATACTGACCACACACACACACACACACACACACAACAACAACAACAACAACACTAACAGGTATATACAAAGATTTCTTTTATACTGACCACACACACACACACACACACACACACACACACACACAAATATTTAGTAAAGCTCAAAAGATGCTGACACAGTTATCATCAACTAAAGAAAAGAAAAAAAGTTATGTTAATGTCAACAATGCGTACCACTTCCATGTGTCTTCAATCATGCTTCCTTCCATGGCATCATCGTCATCTTTGAACAAACGGTCTGTCATGTCCGGGGCACTCACCAGTGGCACTTGGATCCAGTATTGCTGCAAACCAGTAACCTATACATAACACTGTTAAAAATACGCTTTTCTCACGAACAGGGGAAAACCCTTTATCATCTACACACTTATACAGCGTCCAAGGGTAAGGCATTCAATTAAAGGTTCAGGTTAACACAAAATGAATTAACATATATAACTGTATGAATTAACATATCTTTAAGTAAATTTATCAAATGTGTGTGTGTATGTGTGTGTGTGTGTGTCACTGTGTGTGTTTGTATTGTGCGTGTGTGTGTGTGTGTGTGTGTGTGTGTGCACTCTGTGTGTGTGTGTGTGTGTGTGTGTGTTTGAGAGTATGTGTGTGCGTGACTGTGTGTCTGTATGTCTGCTGATGTATCTGAGCACCTGCATATGAATGTGACAAGTAATGAAGTATATTTATTATATATACTTTTTTTAAAATTTTTTATCAAACTGGGGAATTTCTAGCCCTGCAGCACTGGAGTGAAGAACTGTGAACTCACCATTGGGATGAAGGTGGACAGGATGTGCTCGTAGATGCAGCGTGCCATGTTAGCACAGTTAGCGCTCTGCAGGGTGATCATCAGCGCGGGCAGGCCCAGGTGACAAGCGAAGGCCAACTCCTGTTTCAACGCCTGGGGGTAAAAGCACACACAAACACCTTTACTACTGAGTATGGCATGGTTTTAACTCTCTCCATACGAACAGCGAAAAAGACGACGTTAACAGCGTTTCACCCCAATTACCATCATTAAAATATTGCAAGCGGAAGGCTCTTATACTGAAGAGGTGAATGTTGACAAAGAATACCACAATTCTGACAACGGAAGCTAAAGGTTGGGTCATTCAGACACCCACTGGACATCCAAGGGGTCTGTGTAGAGAAGAAGAGAGGACCGGCCGTACTGAGTGAGTTAAGGATTGTGAAATATTAGCGTTCAAGTTTTGAGTTATGTGCATGAAAGTAGGTATTGAGATGTCTGATATGTATAACCACTAACCAGTGATGATTTCTGTGGGTCACTTATGTATGAAAATAAAACAGTGTTTGGATGGATGTGAGTGAAGGGTTATATAGATATACACATGTAAGTTTTCATTTTAGTTTTTCAATGAATATTTTAGATATCAGTTTTTATGGTCACATTGTAACTGAGCATGTTTTATTCAGAAAGGCATTATATAAATAATCATTATTATCATTATCATCATCATGATTACTATTATTACTAATACTATAGTATTGTCATCATTATTATTAATGTTGTGCAAAGCATTATTATCTGCAGTATCATTGTCATGCAAAGAATATCAAGCTACATGGTTCCCAAAATGTTAATCCAAAGCAAAACAAAATCATCAGAAGTAAGTCAATATTGATTTTATCTATTCCTTATGTGTGACCTTACAGGTTACATTCCATACATCTCAACAAGAAACTGTGGGGTTTTTATGTAAAGGAAAAACACGAACCTAGTTTGAATACACTCCAAATGATATGGCAAAAGCAAACAAACAAACAAAAAAAACCCACCACCAACGAAGACATCAGATATCCCCAAAATGTTCAACTGTCCATTGCCATTAATTTTCATCCCTTTTTCTGAAGGGTGCAGCGATGTCACATTGATGAGGTGGCAAAAGCAGTGGACAACAGAATCAAAGACTGTTTGAACACAAATGTTTTTAAACCTAGTATGCTAGCCAGCAGCCTGAGAGAATCTGGCTTCCAAGTCAAAGTCCTTGCCACAGAGATTTGTGCAAGAGGGTTTGTGAGTGCATCTGCCTACAGCCTCATGAAACAGCTGTCAATTTCTGGCAGAGAGAGGACATGGGCTCTCAAGGCAATGGCAGAAGCAGCAGAAAGGAGCTCCAGCTGGATCTGGTCAAGGAGGAATTAAAATTTCCCTATTCAAACTAGGCATACGATGGCTCAGTGGTTAAAACATTTGCCAGAAAAGGTGACTCAGTCCTGAAGTGGTGGCCACCCTGAGGCACAGTTTGAACCTGCTGAGGACCAGAAAAAAAAAGAAAAAAAAGAAAGAAATAAAGGCGGCAATACAAGGGCATCCATGATCCAGCAGTCATGATCTGGCCGCCCGGCCCCCTTAGAGTGTAAGGAGTTAAGGACTGAAACACTTGACTGAGGGGGCTTCTTCTCTGAAGACCTTGTACTGTCCAGATCTCCCTAGAGTTTCTAATCACGAATGGAGAAAACAAAGCAGATATCACATATCTAGCATTATTGAGTTTATTCACTCATAAACTGTAATATATACCAATGAAGAGTTAAAAACTGAAACAAAGACTTGCTTACCATTTCTGAATTTCTCTGGATTTTGAAGTCTGTGGAGTCTAGCTGTAACCAAGGGGACACCTTTCCAACCACCAAATTGCTCCAGTCTGAAAACAAAAGATATAATATGAATAGAACAAGCAGTGATAGAGCAATTCATGCACAATCAACAAAACATTATCAAAATGCATGAAAAAACGCATAAACATAGACATCACACACACACACACAATGACACATAAAATGATAAGCATGCACACCTACTGACCAATTAAACAAACTGAGTGAATCCTGTACCCAAAGCTATCCTGTGGGCATGTTATAAGTGAACAGAATCAAGAAATATAAGTCAACATTACCTGAACTGGATAGGCACAAATCTGAGCGTGACAGCGGTCCGGTTCTGTTCTTGGCCGCATTCTCAAAAAATTCTCGCTTCAGTCGTGGATGAACAATTGGCATGCATGCAAAATCAAACCTGCAAAATAAAGAAATGAAATGAAAGTGAAAGAGTCATATGTATCATTAAATGAAATAAAGTGTCTCTTTATTAAATATGGGCTGCCCTTCCCAAGGAGACTTGGGATCTCCTAATCTGGCACCACCTTTTTTTTTCTTTTTCGTCTCACTCTCAAGAACCAAAAAATGAAGAAGAAAAATTTCTTCATGCTAATTACTGAAAATATCATGTATGCACACATACTCAATCTCTGTCTCTTCACAAACACAGACCTACACTCATTTCCTCCTACTATGCCTCAGAATTACAGCCTACTCTTTCCCTTTCCTCCATCCCAGTCCTACATTGTATCCCGCACACGGCAATTGTGCAACTACTCACGACCTTCATCTGACCACTTCTTTCCTCAAAGACAAAATCAATGTACTGTATGTATGATAACAACACTGAGCTGCACATTTCATCAAGAGAGACTACAAGAATAAAGAACCTGGCTGTGTCTCAACCATGCTGAAAGAACAGCTTCCATGCCTGCAAGAAAGATGACAAGACCTCTGTCTCTCCTTAAAATGAGTGGTTGAGAGGTCAGTGCCCGCCATACCTGGCCCACCTGGCAAGTTCATAAAATAACAATCAACAAACACCACATCCAACCTGGGCACTTTCCTGATTTTGTTTCTACTCAAATTCTTGTTCTAACATCGTCAAAGGTCAGCCAGAAAAAAACAACTACCTTATATTACAGAACATCAGATGTTCCAGAAGCAAGAACAGAACAATAAAGAAACTTATTCGTTGTGAGATACAGCTGTAAACTGGAACAACTTGAGCCAAAACCAGTTGCTGGCGAGGGTGCAAGACCACCGTCAGTGACAGCAGCTTTTATGCTGTGTAGAATTATTTAGAAACTTACACAACTACACCCCCCCCCCCTCACACACACACCTCTGCCCTGTTGTGTATAGCCAACCAGGCTCCTACAACATACCCTATCAAAAAGTATATGACAATCAATGACACAGCACCTGAAATGATTCTTGCAAGCAGTTTGCTTGCTTAGTTTGAATTGGAATGATATATAAGGCACTATGGACTGCAGGGGATCTGGACAATTGGAACATAGGGGTTTCTGCGTTGTTGCTTCGTTTCTTAAGTTCTTTCTTCAATGCTATCCCGCCCGCTATGGCAGTGAAGAACAGATAACCTTGCCGTGATGCTAGGTGACCACTATTTTGACGTTAATAGTTGTTTTGCACTCCAAGTTGTAGTTGTAATTCACCATGTCTTTCAGGAGGCTATAAAGTAAGTGTAACAAAAGACTTTAAAAATCACATGGTAGTGGATACATGTTCTTTCTTTCTTGAAATAATGATTTGTCGATTTGATAAGAAATGACACCTGTGACCCAAAACCGACAGAACAGTGTGTATCCTTTTCTATTTCTCAAGATTCTCACCCAGATTTGCATGCCCACTCCAACACAGAGTTGATATCAGGAACACAGTGGAAATCCCGACCACAAGACAAACGTGACGGCATTTTGGAACCTTTCCCTCGTTTCGTCTATCTCTCACCGGAAGCCTAGCGGAAGTGGCATCTTTTTTCTTGAAAAATGAGATTGGAAATAAATCTTGTTGTGAAAGGTATTCTTAATTATAGTTAAAGTCATGAATGAAAAATATATTCAGTAAGCATGTGGGTCAAATCCTATTGTTTGAGCATAAAATTCCAAATGCTAATTGTTGCAATCAATATGGAAGAAATAAGGCGATCACATTTGGACGTGTGTTGAGATTCCTGAAACTTGGGCAACCAAGGGAAACCACTCTTATCAAACGTGTGCACGTTTCTGGTGAGGCTGTTTGTGTTGGAACTGGAGATTTTGATTTACAATTTCAAGTCACATTTTGATTTGACACGTGCCGGTACGTATTACACAGATACTGATAATCAGGTACACCATGTTTTAACTTTATATCGATTTTGGTTGATTAACTGATTCGTAATTATTTGAATTCCTGTAAAACTCATGGGAAACACGTGTGTGCTCCCCAATAGTATCAAGTATGGCGGTTTCTTTACTTGTGGCTTGTGCGACGTTTGAGGCTCCCATGAAAGGGGGCATGTTCGTCGTTCTGCAGGTATCTGGTCGTTTCGCCCCATTGCCTTTTCGCCCCCTTTGCCGTCTTATTGCTGCCTGGTTTATACTTTATTTCAGTGAGCGTTACAGTGCTCCGTTCCTCCAATAAAAAAAGACAAAAACAGAATGTGTTTTTTTATGTTTTTGTTTACATACATGCACACAGGGTTATGGTTTAATGCTATTATCCTTCTTACTCAGTTTACGTGTTTGTTTTTTGTTGTTGTTTTTTGTGTGTGTGTGTTTTTTTTGGTGGTTTTTTTTTTGGTGGTTTTTTGTTTTTGTTTTTTTACTTTTCCGAAACTGTGAATACAACTTTTACAAGCCTTTTACACAAGTTACAGCCCTTCTATTCAGATCAGGCCTTACCGATATGATCTCATAATGACAATTAGACAAACTATCACAACTGATTACTTTGCTGTCAGTGTCAAGTCTTGTTCAGTTGTTGATCATCTGATCCATTTTTCCATGCCTCGTTCTTGTTTCCTTGACAGAATTATGTTGCATTGTGTGAATCTTGGCCAAACAATATTTGTATTTGTACCTTGTCACCTGTGTCTGTTTTCTGTGTTCTTACAATCTTAGCCATCCACTGTTTAGGTTATAATTATTACTACCACTATCATGTGAATTAAAAGTAAACAATACACAATAAAACGTTTATATTTTATGAACTGGTTGGGGGCAGATTGGCCAGCTCAGGGGTGAACTGGTTGGAGGTGAACTGACAAAGGGGTGAAATGACTGTAAACTGTTCTGCAAGTAAGACTATATACATAGCAACATGCGTGTCAGGCGTAGGGAGCTAAGTATTAAAAAAAGTGCCAATCTATCTATCTTGACATTCTGTTGAGTATAAGATAGGCAGGTTTTTCCATGAAAGTTGAATCTGTTTTTGAAGGGATTGATAAAGGGTGCAGTTACTACGTTATCTGGCAAGCTGTTCCAGAGGGAAACAACCCTGTTTGAGAAGATTGGTTTAATTCTAATGTTGAGCCTATGTCTTTTTCTCTTTAAAGAAAAATAGTTTTAGTGTAGTTTAAACTGTGGCCCTGTAGGTTTCTTCCAAATTCCGCAGGTAAACTCAGATTTTGGCAGTTTGACATCATAATAACCCTGGAGGTATTTATACACCCAAAAGTAAATGATATCTCCTCTACGTCACCCTCATGTCAGTTTGCCCCAGAGCAGGCCACCAGTTTGCCCCCATACCACAGGTCTTTTCAGCCGCAACCATAATAAAATGAAATATAAACATTAGATTGTGTATTGTTTTCGTTGAAGCCTGGTGGTTGTAAATGTAATGATTATATCCAAAAGAGGGGATGGCTTGAAAATTGAACTGACTCAATAAAATCACGTCTTTTGGACTGAAATTATAGTTGTGGACCATTCTTCCATTGGATTAATTTTAGTTAATAGATCATTAGATGGTGCAATTGCTTTTTCAGTGATAATGACTGTGCTGTAGTTGAAAATGTTCTTTGTAATGTGTGATTATAAGTGATATTTATCCGAGACAATGGACAGATCCATTGGACTGAATCATAAAATTATGCTTGCATACGTTTTGCATGTTGGATGATTGGGGAGATGTTGCAAGCTGTGTTCCAGACAGCTTATGGCGAAAAGATGGCAAAGGGAGTGAACAGGCAATGGAGTGAGCAGGTTGGGGTGAATTGACTTGGGGGTGAAACAACCAGATACTGCACCCCCCAGCTGGAGGGACCCCCCTCCCAAAAAAAAAAAAAAAGATTCTAAGAGCCAAAGCGAAAATATTCAGCATCTTTCGTACTCAGCTGATTCGGAAGAATGATTGTTGTTTGTCATTTCTTAGGGCGATGGGCTATTGAAATAAGCAGTCATAGAACTGTTAACAAGTGCATTGCAATATAGTGTCTGTGTAATCAGTGTTCAAGACGTCTTTGGATCAAAAGTCACAGATGAAAAGTTGGTGTTTTCGTGGTTTCTTTTTTGTTGTTGTTGTTGTGCAGCAGGAACCATGACAGATTTGCATCCTGTCTTTTTTGTTTCTTCATAAATCATTAATATGCATCTTTTTATTCTTCAGAAATCATGTCTAAGAGGTCGTGGAAAGAAGAAGAGAAGGAGATGTCCTCAGAAGCTGGAACTGACAGCACATCTGAGGAAGAAGAACTGCCTGTAAGTGGTTTATAAAGTTATATGTTATACATGTCTTATCTGTCTCTGTCTCTGTCTGTGTCTCATTCTCTCACTTACACGCGCACATGCACACGCGCGCGCACACACACACACACACACACTCTCTCTCTCTCTCTTAAAATTTAATACAAACCTGTTGCAGAGGTTATGGCATTTCATTTCCAATATCTGCTGCTACCCTCCATTTTCTCTGTTTACTGTGAATCGTGTGATTTCATCAGTCAGTCAGTGCTGGTTAGATATATATGATCTAAGTTCTACAAATAAAGTGTTTTAAATGGCATAACAATAAAAAAAAAATTATCAGTTGGATTTCACATTTGATCATTTGCGTTACACTGATGTTTGATCTTGTTGTTTAATGTTTTAACTTGAATGGTAGACTGCATATGAATCTTTGTATTTTGGGAGAGAGATGGGGTCGAGGGGATGTTCGGGTAGTGAGAGAGTATCTCTCTCTTTCCTAAGTCACTCAGTCACCAAGTTAGTCATCAGTTACTAACAGAGATTTTCTGTATCTCTGCTGCAACAGAAAGAGGAGAAGAAATGAGAATACAGGAACTTACTGAGGATCAGTTAATAATTCATCAAATGTTGAATTGCCCTTTTCAGGAAGACTACAGCAGCGATGATGATAGTGATGACGATGATGAGAGTGATGGAACAGATGAAGAGAGTGACGAGGATGATGAAGACAGCCTGGACAACAATGAGGATGGAGGCGATGAAGATGATGATACGGGGATAGAATTGTCAGATGAAAACGAAAAGAAAAATGATCAGATAGAAAAGGTAATCACTAAAGTAGGTTAATCGATACATTTTGTTTTACAATGTTTGGTTCATACTCTTGAAATTTATCTACCTGTGTATTACTGTTTGTCTGGGTTTTTTTCATTTTGTGTCTGTTTCATTCAGCATCCTAAACATGTTATTCTTGTTTTGAAATGTAATAGACTTTCTGTGATTGTGTTTAGAATGAAAATGTTATTCTTCTAACTTTGTAATGTGAAACTATTGACTGCATACTAACAATTTACAACTTAAAACTTGTTGCTTTCCTTACCTTCTTTTTGTTTTTTGTTTTGCTTTGCTTTTTAATGAACATGTTTGCCTTCCCTGACTCAAGTTTATTTTAATATATATATTGTCTGCCAAGATTATTCTTATTTGTGGTAAACTAAATATTGATTATTATTACTATATTAGTTGGGTTGGTTGGTTGTTGTTTTTTCTGACTTTATGTTGTTATTTGTTTTCATTTACTTGTATTGCATGTTTCTTTATTTTCATTTTGAATCTTTGATTTCTTTATGATTGTTCTTTGTCATTATTATCGTATTCATAAATGTGAGAATGCTGCTTGTTTCTCTTTTGTTGCCTCTGAAGCCTTAGTATGCCGTATCAAGTGTTCAGTATATCAGTCTGGACATTGATTTTACAGAAAATCCCTGCACAGTCGGATGAATATGAGGTGGACTCGTCAGATGAAGAGGTATACATGTCTGTGTGTCTGCTGCTCATGAGAGAGAGAGAGAGAGAGAGAGGGGGTGGTGGGGGGAGGGGGGCAAGGTGGGTGGGGACTGTGCATTCTTGTGTTTTGTTTAGGGAAAGACTACAATTTTCTAATTGTGTTCAGGGGGAATAGTCTTGATAAAATCACTCAGAATTTGAATAAACTGAATTTTTTCAAAGTGGTTTCTTGAAAAACTGATGAAAGTAAATTATCTAGTTAAGAAAAAAAAGAGAAGAAATAATGGTAAAAAGAAGAGAGCATGCTGACATGTCACAGATTTGATCATTCAAAACTAGACCTTTTTATGTGTAGTACTGGATGGGTAGTAGATCTGTTTCCAGTTTTCTGTTTTGAGAAACGCTTATCAGTGAAATGATTTTATAAGAATAGACACTGGGATCTGAAAAAAATGTTGCAGAAGAGAAATTTGTTCTTTATTATCTGTAGTGATTGAATAAGTAATAGTATGAATACTGTACCTACTCTTTGTAATAAGTTTATCATCTGTCCAAGACACATCCTAAGTGCTTTGATCAAAGAGAGAATTTTGACTGAGGAAGAATTGTTATGTTTTACTTGCTTATGTGAGTATGCATGCAAACAAATGGACACATGACACAGACGCACATACACATACATACACATGCACACATGGGCACACACAACACACACACACACACAGCACACATACGCACAGAGCACACCTCACACACACACACACACACACACACACACACCTGTATCAATGGGACACACCTAACAGCTTTATTTTATTCACCTAGGGATTGCTCAATCTCTTTCAGGACATTCGCAACACAGTGGGCAACATACCACTGGAGTGGTACAAAGACTATGATCACCTGGGATACGACGTACAGGGACAGAAGATCACCAAGCCTGCTCAAGGGGACACCATTGATGAATTTCTCACCAAGATGGAAAATCCAGACTACTGGTAGATACTTTGTGTTTTCTTCCTCAAGGCCCACATATGTCATCCTCTTGTTTCGATTTGTTTGGAGAGAGAGAGAGAGAGAGAGTGTGTGTTTGTGTCTGTCTATCTGTGTGTGTGTCTGTAAAGTGTTTAAAGGAAAGAAAGGAAGTGATGACAGGGTATTTCTGACAATGCACACACATGCCGTCGATCACGCACAGACGTGTGTGCGTGCGCACACACACACAGAGACTTGCGCGCACACACAGATACACCAGTGCGCGTGATCTCCATCCCTGTCAAGCCACAAGGGCTGTGGGTACATCTGCTTGACCCTCTGTTCATTCAGAAGCTGCCAACGCTTGCCACTGTATGCACAAATAACATTCAGTGTTGGGATTGAAACAGAAAATTTGTAGCAACTTATTGACGTCAGTGCCTTTTCTGACACAGCCAACGCTTCTGTAGTACAGAAAATTCATGGCAAGAGTCAGTGTATTTAGATTTGAGACCTATAGCCAGCCAGATTACCGAAGTTATACACGCACGAACAGACACAGAGCTGAATTGAATGCGTGCGTGCGCACACACACACACTTTGGAAAAAAACAACACATGAATGCATTCACATATACACCTTCAGCTTCAGGGGGCTTTGCCCCCAGATCCCCACCAGGGGCGTTGCCCCATGGACCCCCACTGGGGGCCTTCTGCGGCCCCCAGACCCCCACCTTTCAGACTCGATCACAATTTCCCAGTCTCATGCCTGATTGTGAAAAACTCATTCCTTTGCTTTTCATTGTTGTAGGACCGTCCCATCTTTTTGTAGTTTTTCTTCTTCTTCCTCAACTCTTTGAAGAGTTATTGAGGCACTGCACACAAACAAATCTTTCACCAGATTCCTACTGGTCTGTCGGTTGTGTGTCAAAGCCTGGGTCTCTGCAAATATTTTTTTTCTTCTGTAGTGTTGTCGGTCCATCTTTTTTTTTTTTCCTGTCTTCTCCTATGTCTTCCTCCCTCAACAGTTCTTTGGAGGATTGTTTTAGCAAGGCGGTTAGATCGTAGACTAAGCTAATCACCCCTAGTACTGTTCACGTTGCAGGCGCACAGTGACGAACAAGTGGACAGGCCAGAAGACAGTGCTGGACGCGGAGGATGTGAAGCTCATCAAAAATCTTCAGAGGGGACGCAACCCCTCTGCTTCTCAGGACATGTATCCTGTAAGAACTTTTGGTTTTGTTGTGCTGTTTTTTTTCCCAGAATATGTTGTCAGAGAAAGTGCTTTTGTCACTGTTACTTGTTTGCTTTGTCCTGTGAATGTTAGCAGTTTGTCTCATCTTTTGAATTACCCGTGTATTGAAAATCAATTTAATTACACATACTTAACCGTGACCCAACTAGTGCAGACTCCGGCAGGGGTCTGACATTCCTGTCCTGTGCAAACTATCCGCCCATGCGGAGCAGACGAAACTACGGCCGATAACCTCCCGGAAGTAGGTAACCTCCCCTTTGTCCCGCTGGTTATCGCCCTCTTTTTCCGGCAGCCATCATGACTCCTGTACCTGTGCTCTTCATACGGCTAAGTTTTTTCGTATTTTCTGTCTGTCTGTCAATTCTCTGGCGTTCTTGTTTGTGGTCAAATTATGTCTCCAACCAGGTCACATAATTATGTAGCTCGATTGGGGAATCGTGCTAAAATTAAAGCGCGATCGCAATCGATTCGCTGACACTCTGGGCCCTCTACTCCTGGCCCTCTAAACAACGCCAACCCGCCGCCTTCTCCACTTCCTCCGCTCCCTCCGGTCGACTCCAGACCTCCGCCACCTCCTCTGATGACTTCTAGAGGTTTGTGGTCACACACTCAGGTCAGTGTTACCTTTCATGTCATTTTTATCGATCCGCGAACTCACTCGACGCGATCCGCGTTTTCTCGGCCCTGCCAGTCGGCAGTGTACGAGTCGATCTCCTCTATCTCTTTACCATACCCACAGTTGCACCAATGGAATGGCCACAATCCCTTGGGGAAAAAAAAAAAGAAAAAAAAAAGGCAGCTTGTCTTGGATCCGCACGTTAGACTGGGCCCTATGTGCGATGCGTCCGTGGTGGCGGCCGTGACATCGGATCACGCGACCCCCCACGCGGCTTGCCTCGACCGTCTCGGATCCAATAGCGACCGAGGCGTGTAGGGATGCCCTCCCCTGGTGTAGGGAGGAAGGTGGACCACTAGGGGACACGCTTGCCCATACGCGTGCACCCCCCCCCCCCCCTTGTCCGGATCACCCGATCCAAGGGAGGCAACCCCTGCTTCGGCACCCTTGCCGGTGACCGCCGCAGTTATTTCCCTTGCACCGGCACTGCTCCTCGCCTTCAGTACGAGTGTGTGCTCGGTCCTACCAAGCTATGCGGTGATGACCCCATCTGCCACACCACCGAGTGCTGCTGTTTCCCATCCACTAATGGTGTCTCAGCAAGCTACTCAACCAAACAATCAGCAACTCATCGCTAAACTTGCTGCAGCAATTATGCAACACTCTGCCTTCTGGTGCCGCGCCTTGCGCCCACAGAGCAGGTACGTGCACGCCCCATTGGAACTTAGGCAGTGTTGGATTCTTCTGCCCCATTGCCTAACTCTGCTGTTTCCCAGACTAATATTGGCACTTCCACGTTGGAGTACCTCTTATATCATATCATATATCAATATCAAGGCGTGCAAGCCTGACAAGGCCTTTTACCCGCTTGAAGTGGGGAAGAAAAAGAGAGTCCCCACGTATGTCTGTTGCATTTTTCAACATTGAGTGCGCAGTGCTTGAAAAATCAGAAAATATGTAAACGAGTTTTGTATTTAAAGTTTTCACAATGAATATCAAGATAATTCTTACATGTATTAATAACTCGATCCTGCCTCTCGGCAGTGCTCGGGCCGATCTTGTCTATCACTTTATCCGTCAACACACAACTGACAACCGAACGCCGGTCCTCTCGCAGGAGCTGTTCGCGAGATTGGACCGCCGTTCAGCAACAGGGGGACGCACATCCCACGGCAAGCCGACGGACTTGTCACCCCCTCGCCCACGACGCCCATAACACTCGATTACGGCGCCGTCATGCCACATGCCCTGACCGTCTCGCGTCCGATGGCAACCGATTCGGGTTGGGATGCCCACGGCACTAAGGGGCATTATAATTATTCCCCTTGCGCTCGTTTTCACCTGTGTCGGTTACGGTGGCATCGAACCACGGACTCTCACACACAACATGACACTCCTCCCTGTTCAGCGAGGACACGTCGCACAAGGGGGATATGTGCTCTAAAGACACATTCCTTTTCGATGATTTTCGGCGCCAAGGGAGGCAACTCCACATTTGTAACCTAGGCGCTCGAAGCTGTGGTTAGTTTCGCCGACACAGCACATCACTCCTGCCCCCCGTGCTGTCCACCAACGATGTTTTCTTTCGGTTTCTCATTGGGTCCTCATGCCCAGTCAGGGACTTTACACATCTTTGCATAGCAACTGCACTTTTCTTGCTGTTTCTCAGGCTATTGGCTACAGGAAATGCATCACAATATTTCCCCTTCTATCCATTTGATTTATTATCACAAGCAACAATCACGAAATATATATAGAAAAATCTATACATATTTAAAAAAAAAAAAAAAAAAAAAAAAATTATATATATATATATATATATATATACATATATATATACACACACACATATATACATATATATGAGATATATTGCTACATTCATACGCATTTCTGCTTTCACGTATAGATGCGTACTTATCCATCGGTATACACATGTGTATGTGCTTATGGGATAGGTTCAGACGACTTTCATATTAACATGTACAATTATATTTCTATCTCAATTCATTGACATCTGTTCATTGAGATTCCCTACATAGCAATATAGGCACACTTGCATTTGCGGCCTTCTGTTCACAATGCCCAGAACTCTCTGCCTCTACGTACTGGCACTTTATTCATATGCGTATGTACATCTCATATGTAGGTGCATGGACAGATTCCTTTCCATTGATGATTATGCACACTTACCCACTTACTTGGGTATATCGGTGCACGCTACACGTATGCTTATACAGCTGCTTATTTCTTGTGTCTCGATCTCTTGTCATTGGCATACTTCAGACATCACTTGAGCTGATGGAAGTTTTTATTCCCTTGGCACATATATGTATTCATTTTCATAAATTCATCCCTACCTTGCTTTTGGAGGACGACTGCACTCACAAAAATAAAATAAAATAATAATAGCCTCATTCACGCCTGAATGTATGCTCCTTCACATTTCAATAGTGGCTGGTCCTTAGGGATCCACACATACCCCCTTCACACCCACAGGGCTAAGAATGCCTCTCTTGGTGCAAGGACGGACAAGGCAACCCAACTCATTTGCCTGCAACAATCACCCATAAGGCTGGAGATGCACAAGGAAGGGTGAGGCAGTCCAACTTAGAGGTGCCACTCTGGACACACATGCCTTTCATTCCTTCCAAGTTTGTAAGGCATCCCTTCTTTCTCCCCTTGCCTACAACAACCCTTGGTTTGCACCACTGTGATTGTGACAAAAGCTCCACACAGGCCCTACATCCTAGCCAGCCTTCCCATGAAGAGGTGTCTATCTTGCCTTACAAGTTTTAGCGGACCCAAAAACTGCCCACTGGGCAGGAGACAATCACCCTCAGCCCATCTCTTCTACTCCTCTCTAGTAGCAGAAGGCCTGGGTCATAATTGTTTTCCTCTACATTTGGGAGAAAGGCATATTGACGAGGACGGATGCGTCCCACAAAGCACAACGAACCGTCCATTAGCCACAGGGGTGTACCTTTCTGCCCACTCATACCAGCACGGCAGATGCCGCATTCAAGCACATCAGTTCACCCCATCACCTTGCTTGAACACGAATCCAGCATCAACGTCTCAAACAATCGGCATTCGAAAGCACTTTCTGCACTTAGTCTTCCCTGCCCGATCCTTTCGGCCTCTACACACAACCACTGCTGTGGTTACAGATGGCCATTCCTCCTCAGGCACTGTCTTTCCAATGAGACACTTCCAGAGGTTGCTAGCCTAGGCAGGCTATCCCATCATGGAGCCCCAGCCTTCGGTCAAGGGACTGTCAGAGGATGACTTTGTTGTCACTTCGGAAGCAAGCACCATGTCTTTCTGACACATGGTTGCACCACAAGACCCCGTCAACTCTTTCCGGCTTCCTTACATTGCAACATAATCTGCATGGTGAACACCTTCGTCCCTGAAGCACACAGCAGCTGTTTCCTGGTTTACCCATGCTGATTGGTGTCCTCCTAGGAACAGTATATGATAATCAGTCGAGTACGACAGTCTCCATCAGAACAGCAGAGGAGGCATCTGCTGTCCAGTCTATTCGGGCTGGAATTCGATTATACAATTTATAGTAGAGAGTGTTTTGCCCAAGTTGCATCCCCGGTCCCTCAATCAAGAGGGCCTTAGGACTCATAATTGGGAAGGTTCCCAAAGGCTACTTAGGCCTAAGGCTACAGCACTAAGTCCCAGTGCAATTTGACTTCTAGTCTGAGAGACATAGTCATTCATGAAAGACTAAGCTGCAAATGATTTCCCTTTGCAATTAAGAAACCACTGGCCATACTAAAAACGTATGTCAGATCAGTGCCTTGATGTCAATAGCCAGTACAACACATCTTGAGCCACTTACCTCCCTGCCCCGCCCCGCTCCATCCCAGACTCAGTGCGCACCACACACAGCCAGAGGCCTGTCATGGATCCGGTCCCCTTTCTCACTAAAAAACCTTCAGCAAAAATTTTCCCCATGGAAACCCTCTTCCATTTGGGAATTCCATCACTGAATGAGACTCAGTGACCTGTGGGCACATGAAAGGCACTTCCACAGCCTGATCCAACCCAGCCATTGACTGCGGACAACCTTCTGCAGGTTACTCCAACAGGCCACACTCAGGCAGAGAAGCCACCAAGCCTTCCGTATGCCCCTTCGTGATGGTACCTACCTGGGCAATTACACAACCCTGTCCCAGAGACACCAGGGACATCAAGTCTTTTGTTGCCAAATGTCTGCCATCCTATGCATAGGCAACATACCAGTGCTGTCATTTTTTGACAACGTCAAAAAAGGGGGTGGGGGGGGCCAGGGGCGGGGGAGTGCCCATCGCCTGTCAGCTCGCATGGAGGAGCTCCACAGATCTGGCTGTCATGCCTGAGGCAGGCCCAACACGGTGACCTACCTCTGTCTCGTGCCACAGTTTCCTTCAAACACAAAAACCACTTCCACTATCGGCCCACATCCGTTGTGGAATCATCAGATCAAACCACATGCGCACCTCCTTGCATTGACGCTCATCCGCGCTCATCTGCTCAGCTGTGGTCCACAGACCTCCCCCACAATACAGCTGTGGACCTCTGTCTTCTTTACCCGCACTAATGTCCTTAGGCGACACAGTACACTCTACTTTCGTCAAATTCTACTTGAGGGACACCTATCGCCTAAGGGATAATGGCTCATCGACTTCTACCAGAGAGATGTCGCACGCCTGCGGGTTGATGGCGCAAGAGCCATCGCTTCTGTGGTAGCTGCACAACAGACCATCACAGCTCACAGACAGTAGAACAGGTGAGCCCTCCACCTTGTCGTGCTATTCTGCACTAGTTGGGTCACGGTTAAGTATGTGTAATTAAAAGGAAATTTTCTATCTAAAATTACGTTTAAATAACATACTTACCGTGACCCAAATTTAAGACCCTCCCGTCCTCCCCGCTTCCTGTTCTTCCTGCTTGCTGCGCTGGTGATGGCATATTGCCGTCAAAAGAGGGCGATAACCAGCGGGACAAAGGGGAGGTTACCTACTTCCGGGAGGTTATCGGCCGTAGTTTCGTCTGCTCCGCATGGGCGGATAGTTTGCACAGGACAGGAATGTCAGACCCCTGCCGGAGTCTGCACTAGTTGGGTCACGGTAAGTATGTTATTTAAACGTAATTTTAGATAGAAAATTTCCTTTTGTATATATATGCAGTGTAGGTGGGGCTATCACAGATGACATAAACCTCAAAGTCATTGTCACTTGATTACTTTTGCACATCAGAGAAGTTATGCTTTGTGTGTGTGTGTGTGTGTGTGTGTGTGCATTCATTGTCATTGACACAATTCATTTGTCTTACTTGTAAGTCTTGACTATTGTGACTTGTGATTGAAATTTTTGTGAACAATTTTGCCTCTATATTCTTGTTGGATCGTAGGCTCTCTAGGCCACTGTGCTAAGGAGGTGGAGCTCATTATAAATAACCATTTTGGTTATTAGTGTTACTATTACCAGTATTACTTATGTTATTGTTATTATTATTATTATTATTATTGCAGAAATATTAAAATTACTAATACTTATATGTGTGTGTGAAAATTTTGCACAGTTCATTTTAGTTTGTATGATTATGTATATTGTAACATTGATGTAATGTGTTATGTATGATATGATGTGTCTTGCAAAGCACCAAGAGCAGTTTTCTAGAGATGGCAC
>NC_134884.1:8107309-8119809 GCF_041734735.1 Babylonia areolata
AGGATGCAAAGAGGGGTGGATGTGTGCGTGTGAAAACCTTACTGCTTGTAAAGTGCAGAAATTGGTCAAACATATGTGGAAACTTTACTACTTGTAAAATGCAGAAATTTGTCAGAAACTGTGTATTTTTTCATGTTTCTTCTGTCCATGCTAACCTTTAGTGCTTTCTTTTATTTTTTCCCTGGTGTTGTGTTTGTTTTACGTCTTCTGAAACAGGGGTTCTTGTTTTTTTTCTTTTCCTTGTCTTGATTTAAAAATCAGACAGGTGTAAATTATAAGGTTTCAGGCATCGTTGAAGATTTTCATTCAGTACTTGTAGTCTTTGTTGATTTGTTTAATCATTTTTTTCTTGTTTTGTTTTCAGATTTACAAGGGTCACACAGATATTATCCGTTCCATTTGTCCAGATCCTTCTGGCCAGTGGCTTATGTCAGGTAGGTGTTACAGGTGTTTCCACTCGTTAAGTCCAGCAAGTGTGGGAAGGGGGTGGAACAGGGGTCAGACAGAAAAAAAAAAGAATCGTTCACAAAATTTTCAAATCACTTGCCTATGTTTGATTAACACTTGTCTGGAAATTGGTACGTTTTCAGGTCAGACTGGAAACAGCTGAGTGCAGGGATATGAGGAAGTGAAAGAGAGAGGTTGTTCCCAGTTAGTAGTAGTGGTGGTGTTGCTGTTGTTGTTATGATCATGTGTATGCATACATATGTTTATGTATAGTATATAAAGTTTAACTATTGACATTGAATTTATGACGGGCGCAATAGCCGAGTGGTTAAAGCGTTGGACTGTCATCTGAGGGTCCCGGGTTCGAATCACAGTGACGGCGCCTGGTGGGTAAAGGGTGGAGATTTTTACGATCTCCCAGGTCAACATATGTGCAGACCTGCTTGTGCCTGAACCCCCTTCGTGTGTATACGCAAGCAGAAGATCAAATACGCACGTTAAAGATCCTGTAGTCCATGTCAGCGTTCAGTGGGTTATGGAAACAAGAACATACCCAGCATGCACAGCCCCGAAAATGGAGTATGTCTGCCTACATGGCGGGGTAAAAACGGTCATACACGTAAAAGCCCACTCGTGTGCATACGAGTGAACGCAGAAGAAGAAGAAGACATTGAATTTGGCATGTGCATATGATGCATATTTGTGTTATTGATGTTATCCATAGTTTTTGCTCACTTAGTTTGACGAACCTGCATGTTTTGATAGATGTTGTCACTTGTTGTAATGTTTTTTTATTGGAACTGTTGTAAAGCGCTAAGAGGAAAGTCAATTGATAAGGCACTGTATCTCCCTCTTCGGTCATGGGCTGCAACTCCCACGTTCACTTGTATATACTGGAGTGGGCTTTTATGTGTTTTACCCCCCACCATGTAGGCAGCCATACTCCATTTTCAGGGGTATAAGGCACTGTATGAATAAACTTACCGATGTTATTATTGCTATTATCTGTTGGCATTGGCTCTCTGTGCTGCAGCTTTGGGGGCTAGTCGGCCTTTGGAAACCATCCCATTGCTGACTGACCTAGAACCCTGTTGGCCAAGAGACCAGGGATGTAACGTTGGCAAGACACTGTGCACTATAAACAGATTAGAGCCCTGATAGTTGGGACAGCACTTGCCCCTCTGCTGTCCTGATGGTCTCAGCAGAGATGCCAACTGTTAGGATTTTGCCGTATTTTGTTACACTGGATTGGGGTTTGTTCTGACGTTACGCCAACGTCAAAATTGTTCCGATGAGTTCAGTTTCCAACTACATAGCATGCTCACATGCTTTCCCATCGTAACATTACTCGGACACTCTAGACCTATTGATCACGAGGCCAGGGCAGTCACTAGTATCCTTGGTCTCACGTGATGATGCTCTGCTTATCGCGAGTGCGTTTACATTGAAACAGCATTGAGTAGTCGGGACCAGTCATCTTGCTCGTTTGCCCGAACAGGAGAGATAACGCCTCAATCTTCTTCTTCTTCTGCATTCACTCGTATGCACACGAGTGGGCTTTTATGTGTATGACCGTTTTTACCCTGCCATGTAGGCAGCCATACTCCGTTTTTGGGGGTGTGCATGCTGGGTATGTTCTTGTTTCCATAACCCACCGAACGCTGACATGGATTACAGGATCTTTAACGTGCGTATTTGATCTTCTGCTTGCATATACACACGAAGGGGGTTCAGGCACTAAGCAGGTCTGCACATATGTTGACCTGGGAGATCGTAAAAATCTCCACCCTTTACCCACCAGGCGCCGTCACCGTGATTCGAACCCGGGACCCTCAGATTGACAGTCCAACGCTTTAACCACTCGGCTATTGCGCCCGTCACACCTCAATCAAATTGCGTCTCGGTCAAACAGCGTCTGTGCCCGGTGGATTAAGCTATGGAGCGCAAGGAAGGAACAAGCTGATGTGGCTGGGAGTCTGAGTGTTCTTACCGAATTAAAAACTTTCCGAGCAAGTTGCTGCTTGTTCCTGCCAACACTTGACAGCGGTTGGCATCTCTGTCTCCGCCGTGACTTACCATGATACATCTGTGGACAGGTTCTGATGACGGCACTGTCAGGTTCTGGGAGGTATCCACAGGGCGCTGTATGAAGACGGTACAGGTTGGGGGCCGTGTCAACAGTGTCTCTTGGAACCCCAACACGTCGGTGTGTCTGGTGGCTGTGTCTGTGTAAGTTCTTCAATGTCCCTCTCCTGCTGTTTTTGTTGTTTTTTTTTCTTTCTTTTTTTTTTAAATTTTTTTTTTAACCTCTTTATTTAATATTTTACAAATATAAGGGCAACTTTTAAGAAGGCAGACAAGAAAAACCACCACCACCAACAACAACAACAAAATTCAGATGGACATCCATGGAACACTTTTACATAACTAGCCATAGAGTTACATAACATTTATAATGTATATCTATATATGTGTCCACATCCAAACACACACACACACACTTTTTGACAACTGTTTATCAAATTACACATTAAATTCTGTAAGCAAATACTAGGAGTACACAAAAAAGCTATGGTGCTTCCTGTGTTAGGTGAACTGGGCAGATTCCCAATAAGTTTAAAGATAATGTGTCAAATTATTACATATTGGATTCACATTATTCAATTACCAGAAACTTCCCTCATCAACAAAATATATAAGTCCATGTACCAACAAGAAAATACAACTTCCCCATGGTTGATATTTGTTAGAAAGATACTCGAAATTATAGGCCTTGATCACATTTGGAAAAACCAGTTCACATTCAGCGTACATAGACTGATATACGTTGTATATAAAAAAATAGAAAATGAATATATCAAATACTGGAAAGATAAAAGAGAAAAAACATTAAAGCTAAAATTTTACAGTACGATTGTAGCAGAGTACAAAACTGAAACCTATCTTTTAAATATATCAGATGCAAAACACAGACAAGCTTTAACAAAACTCAGAATAAGCGCGCATGACCTAAAGATTGAGAAAGGTAGATATTTAAATATTCCACAAGAAGACAGATTGTACAACAAGTGTAACATCCTGGAAGACGAAATCCATCTTCTTGATCATTGTATTAAATATAAAACATTAAGGCAACAATTTTTAAAAGATATTCAAAATTTGAATAACACAGGAAATATTCCCAGTCAGGTGATGCTAACAGATGATGAATATATACAAACAAGATTAGGAAAATTTGTTATGAATGCTGCTGCAATTTACTACATTAACTGATTGATTAATTGTGTGTTTTTCATTCATTCATTCATTTACCATTGCACTTGTGTCTTATAAACCTTACGGTTTCATGACAATAAAATCTATTCTATTCTATTCACACACACACATGCACACGCACGTGCGTGTACACACACACAAACACACACACACACACACAAATTCATTTCCAGACTTTGGACAAGGTGTGGATGATCTTTAGTTACAATATAATACAAATGAATATAATATATATTTTTATAATTGAAAGGCCTATTTATATTGTGTAAGATAATTTGTTTTGATCTCCAGAACTGCTTTGATTCTACATATAATGGATAAATGTATACTACTGTACTTTTTTTTCTTTTTTTTTCTTTCTCTCCTCAGCTTTCATTATTTTTGGTGTGGCAGTGGCTGTGTGAGATCTACATTGTCTGTGTCACTGCTGTTTTTCTTGTCTTATTTTTCTTTCTTTCTTTCCTCCGTTTTTTTTTTTTTTTTTTTTTTCTTGGTGCTTAGTGGCAGTGGCTGTGTGAGATCTACATTGTCTCTGTCACTGCTGTTTTTCTTGTCTTATTTTTCTTTCTTTCTTTCCTCCGTTTTCTTTTTTTTTTCTTTCTTTTTTTTCTTGGTGCCTAGTGGCAGTGGCTGTGTGAGATCTACATTGTCTCTGTCACTGCTGTTTTTCTTGTCTTATTTTTCTTTCTTTCTTTCCTCCGTTTTCGGTTTTTTTGGTTTGTTTTTTGTTGTTTTTTTGTGCCTAGTGGCAGTGGCTGTGTGAGATCTACATTGTCTCTGTCACTGCTGTTTTTCTTGTCTTATTTTTCTTTCTTTCTGTCCTCTGCTTTCAGGTTTTCAATCTCTTTCATTCTGAGCTAAAACTAGTGCTTTTTTTTTCTTCTTCTTCTTTCTCTTTTCTTCTTTCTCTACTCGTTCAGTCTCTTGTTTCATTCTGGGCTAAAACTAGTCAAACACACACACACACACACACACACACACACACACACACACACAAAAATCTGTTGGTACTCTAAAACAAACTATAAATAAGGCCTTTTGGTGAGGTAGTCTTAAAACCCAAAAACAAATAGTTGGAAAAATGAGTCCCATGTGTATTACCTTCTTTGCTAAAACTTGTAAAAGGTGAGGGTGAATAGTATTAAAAGCACATGCAAAGTCAAAGAATGCTAGGTAGAGGTATTTGGTTTGTCTAGATGCGCATAAACTTTGTTCAAAATAAAAAGTATTGCATCATCAACTCTTCTGTTCCTCTCTTGTATGGAGATTGCAGAGGATATGAAAACATCTAGCAAAGTCAAAGAACATTAGGCAGACACAGGTATCTGGATTGTCTAGATGTGCATAAAGTGACAAGTTTTGTTCAAAATAAAAAGTATAGCATCATCAACACTTCTGTTCCTCTCTTGTATGCAAAAAAAACAACAACAAAAATGAGAGGTGATCTAAAATTGGTGGTTACTTTCGACGGGCGCAATAGCCGAGTGGTTAAAGCGTTGGACTTTCAATCTGAGGGTCCCGGGTTCGAATCACGGTGACGGCGCCTGGTGGGTAAAGGGTGGAGATTTTTCCGATCTCCCAGGTCAACATTTGTGCAGACCTGCTAGTGCCTGAACCACCTTCGTGTGTATACGCAAGCAGAAGATCAAATACGCACGTTAAAGATCCTGTAATCCATGTCAGCGTTCGGTGGGTTATGGAAACAAGAACATACCCAGCATGCACAACCCCGAAAGTGGAGTATGGCTGCCTACACGGCGGGTTAAAAATGGTCATACACGTAAAAGCCCACTCGCGCATATACGAGTGAACGTGGGAGTTGCAGCCCACGAATACAGAAGAAGAAGAAGAAGAGGTGGTTACTTTCCACTGCTACTGATGTTTGTGGGTGTGTTGTGTGTGGCAGGAACACAAAGGTGCTGTTGATCAACCCTGGCTTGGGAGACAAACTGGTTGTCTCCAACACGGACAATGTTTTGCTGGCATCAGATGACCAGCCGTCCACCTCATCTGGTCAGTGTGTGTGTGTGTGTGTGTGTATGTGTGCGTGTGTATGTGTGTGTGTGTGCGTGTGTGCGTGCAGTGAATGATATGTGGGTGGTGAATCATTTTATCTCGTTTTTGTTATTATACGTTTAAAATGTTAATATATCTATTTTTACTGTAGAGCACGGTGAGCCTTCTCTTGAAAGCAGGGAACTGCGCTGTGTAAGCCTCCACAGTGTGAGGTGATGATGATGATGATGATTTGTCTTTGTATTTGTATTTCTTTTTTTTATCACAACAGATTTCTCTGTGTGAAATTTGGGCTGCTCTCCCCAGGGAGAGCGCGTCACTACACTGCAGTGCCACCACGCAGTTTTATTTGTTTTTCCTATCGAAGTGGATTTTTCTACAGAATTTTGCCAGGAACAACCCTTTTTTTGCCGTGGGTTCTTTTACATGTGCTAAATGCGTGCTGCACACGGGACCTCGGTTTATCGTCTCATCCGAATGACTAGCGTCCAGACCACCACTCAAGGTCTAGTGGAGGGGGAGAAAATATCGGCGGCTGAGCCGTGATTCGAACTAGCACGCTCAGATTCTCTCTCTTCCTTGCCGGACGCGTTACCTCTAGGCCATCACTCCACTTGATGATGATGATGATGATGATGATGATTCTTATTACAGTGAATATGAACTATGGGACCTTTAACCTTTTTTAATCTTTGACACTGTGTTGACATGGTTGGGGACAGACAAGGAACAGCCGGTGGACTGGGTCAAGTCGGACCTCAATGTTGAGGACTACAAAAATGGAGTCCGCTTCGTGGTGGAACATCCCATGGTGAGTCAGTCCTGTTTGAGGCAGACTGGGAAATTGGATGTGAGGCTTGAAGACAAGACTCTGTGTGTGTGTGTGTGGTGGGAGGGTGCAGGCATGTGTGCGTGCGCGTGTGTGTGTGACAGACCAAAGTGGCGTTCAGCTGTCCACAAAGGCGCCAAATCCTGTGAGGCCAACAGAATCGCTGCAGCAGAGCAACACAGACAGGCCAGGAAAAGCAGTGCCAGCAAGTCCCCGACAGCCGCCACCATCCCCTGTCCACACTGCGTCAGAACTTTCCAGGCGCTGATCGGTCTGACCAGTCATCTGCGCACCCACAGAGCTCAACCCACCCACCCCCAGGATGACTAGATGGTCCTCGTCGATCCCAACGGACGAACCACAATGTCTCATGTTGAGAGAGGAAGAGAAGAGAGACAGACAAATGTACAACTGTCTTGAAAGAGAAGACAACAACTTTGTTGTATTTCATCTCACTGAATGTGTGCAAAAGAGCGTGTGTGTGTTTGAGAGTGTATGTGTGTGTCTGTATTTCTGTGTGTCGGCATGTGAGTCAGTGTGTATGTGTGTGCGTGTGTGAGTTAGTGTATGTGTATGTTTGTACTCATGTCTCACACTGAGAGGGGAAAAGAAGAAATAAGTGTGTGAGCATGTGTGTATATTGTATTTGTATTTATTTTTATCACAACAGATTTCTCTGTGTGAAATTCGGGCTGCTCTCCCCAGGGAGAGCGCGTCGCTATACTATAGCGCCACCCATTTTTTTTTGTATTTTTTCCTGCGTGCAATTTTATTTGTTTTTCCTATCGAAGTGGATTTTTCTACAGAATTTTGCCAGGAACAACCCTTTTGTTGCCGTGGGTTCTTTTACGTGTACTAAGTGCATGCTGCACACGGGACCTCGGTTTATCGTCTCATCCGAATGACTAGTGTCCAGACAACCACTCAAGGTCTAGTGGATGGGGAGAAAATATCAGCAGCTGAGTCGTGATTCGAACCAGCGCGCTCAGATTCTCTCGCTTCCGAGGCGGACGCGTTACCTCTAGGCAATCACTCCACATGTGCGCATGTTCATGTGGGTCACCGCTCAGGATTCAGAACATTATATTTGTATTTCTTTTTATCGCAACAGATTTCTTTGTGTGAAACTCAGACTGCTCTCCCCAGGGAAAGCGCTATCCTTTTGTATTTTTTTCCTGTGTGCAACTAGTTTTCATTGTTTTTCCTATTGAAGTGGATTTTTCTGCAGAATTTTGCCAGGAACAACCCTTTTGTTGCCGTGGGTTCTTTTACATGCGCTAAGTGCAAGCTGCACACGGGACCTTGGTTTATCGTCTCATCCGAATATATTGGATAATATCACATGTACGAGAACAAGAACCAGTCAAGCAGCTTGTCGTCCTTTCATAATAAGTGAAGTCTGAAATCTCTTTGTTCTGCCTCTGTGGAAATATAATCTCATTTCTAAAGTCATGAAGGGGGGAAAAAGAGATAATGAGAACATGTCGGTTTTATTTCGTATGAACATAGAATGATAAAAGGTATTTCTTTGGTTTTATTTCAGGAAGTGTCACAGGTGACTTGGCACGGAAAGGGGGACTACTTTGCTACAGTCATGCCAAAGGGAGATAAGATGGCTGTACTGATCCACTTGCTGTCAAAGAAACACTCTCAGGTACCAGCAGGAACACGTTTTTTGTTGTTGTTATTTTTTTTCCCCTTCATTTCTTTATTTGCTGAACTCACGACTGCTTCAAAGTTCATTTGCTCTGAAAAGGTGTGGGGTTTTTTCGTGTGTTTTTTTTTGTGTGGGTTTTTTTGTTGTTTTTTTCCTTCAGGGGTCTGGAAGTCTTGATCATTACCATTCAACAAATACCTTTTTGCATTTGAAAATAAACGAACGAAAAAAACCAAGAAGTGGTAAAAATTGAATGGCAGCAGCAGGGCATCCACTGATATCTTTCATCAGTGGTGTTGCAGTCACATTTTTGATTCAGTTTGGATTTTGGTAAACGTTAGGCATGGACATTTTTCAGTCCAGTCTGGAAAAAGTATGGAATTTCTGGTCACATCTGTGGGAACCCTGGTACATGTTATTTATTGGTTTAACTCACTCAGTACGGCCAGTCCTCTCTTCTCCTCTACACAGACCCCTCGGATGTCCAGTGGGTGTCTGAATGACCCAGCCTTTAGCTTCCGTTGTCAGAATTGTGGTATTCTTTGTCAACATTCACCTCTTCAGTATAAGAGCCTTCCGCTTGCAATAATTTGATGATGGTAATTGGGGTGAAACGCTGTTAACGTCGTCTCTTTCGCCGTTCGTATGGAGAGAGTTAAATAAATCTTTATTCAGTGAACGTGTTATACATATATACACATAGACAGCAGAGCAACAAAAAGCTGACAGCTTGTATCATGCTCAGGAATGTGATTATTTTTGTTGCTTTCATTTGCCAGCTGGTGAATGCTACACAAATTCAATTATGTTGAAATACATATTTTCCAATTGTATATAAATGACAGTCATTGCAGTCATTGTTTCCTTTTTGAGTGGCTGTGGAGATGAGATAAGTGTACTTAAAGATTTTACAATGAACACGGACATTATCATTTTTAAGATTCATTATTCATGACAGAAAGCAGAAAAAGGTCAGAAAAAACAAGAAGTCAGTAAATAAGACAAAGATTAAAAAAGAAAGATACATATGAAGAGGGAATAGCATGACACATAATTATGCTTAAAATAGACGGACAGGAAATATGAAAAAAAAATTGCAGCAAGTTCAGTATAGAAGATATGGTGAGTCACACCTGCACAGTGGGAACAGTGCATACTTACAATCGACTGGCTTCATTGATGAATTTGTGTACAGTTTCAAATATCAGCATGTTTATGGTATATGTCTGAAGAGTATATGTCTGAGTGTATTCTTGGGGAAGATTTGAGGACTTGTTTAATTACACATACTTAACAGTGACCCACTGGTGCAGACTCCAAACCGCTAGTCCGCTATGCGGAGAAATCGAAACAAGCTGCGGCAAATAGCCTCCCTTGGTGGTTACCCCCCCCCCCCCTTGTGTTACCGGACGCAGCGTCCTCTTTTCCGGCAGCCATCTTGGATTTCCTGACACTGTCCTACATTTGCGGCTAAGACTTGTTATTTATTGCTGTTGGCTCAGACTGTTGAGGTGTGTTTTGTTGAGGCAGGATGGGGTTGTTTTTGACTCACTTGTGTAAACAAAGTGAGTCTATGTTTTAACCCGGTGTTCGGTTGTGTGTCTGTGTGTGTGTCTGTGTGTCCGTGGTAAACTTTAACATTGACATTTTCTCTGCAAATACTTTGTCAGTTGACACCAAATTACTCTGTAATTAATGCTAGGGGACTTAATTCGCTTTAAACTGATCTTTCTCATCTTAAACATTAGATTTTGAAATTATACCCAATACATAAAAAGCTTGGATTTTTTTTTTCAGTGTATCACAAGTGAGTCTTGAAGGCCTTGCCTCATGTTTTTTTTGTTTGTTTGTTTTTTTTCAGAGTCCTTTTTCCAAGTCCAAAGGGTTGGTGCAGTGTGTCAAGTTCCACCCTGTTCGACCAGTGCTTTTTGTAGCGGTAAGTGAATTTTTCTGTTGTTGTCGTTTTTCAGTCTTTGGGTTACGCTGCTTGTCAGGCACCTGCTTAGCAGATGTGGTGTAACGTGTATGGATTTGTCTGAACGCAGTGACGCCTCCTTGAGGAACTGAACTGAACTGGACTTCAGTCTTTTGCTGTTTCTCAATTTCTCACTGTCTCAGTATTTGTTTTTTCTCAATTTCTTTCTCAGTATATGTTGTTTCTCAATTTATCACTGTCTCAGTATTTGTTTTTTCTCCATTTCTATCTCAGTATTTGTTGTTTCTCAATTTCTCACTATCTCAGTATTTGTTTATGTTGCTTTCTTTCTGTTTTATTCATGTTCAGTTGTCGTTGTCTCCCCCCCCCCCCCTGTCCCCCCCCCCTCTCTCTCTCTCTGTGTCTTGTTTTAGTTGGTGGTGGTGTTATTAACTGACAGTGCAACATTTTGTCTCCAGACCCAGCGGTTTGTGCATATTTACAATCTGGTGAAACAGCAGCGGATCAAGAAACTTCAGAATAATTGCAAGTGGGTGTCCAGTATGGATGTTCACGCTGGAGGTAAGGAGGACTGTCTTCTGTTGTTTTGTTTTGATTTGATTTGATTTTGTGTTGTTATGTTTATGTTATTTCATTTTTATGTTTTTTGGAGTCCATTTGTGAGTCTGATTTTAAAGGTTTTTACATGTGTTCAGTGTGAAATGATGTACAAAGAATTTGGTTCCGATACAGGATGTATGCATTACTAAAGTAAACCAGAACACACATAGATGAAGCCAGACATCACTTAGAGTCACACACAGAGACATACACCGCTCACATACATAATGTATGCATGTCTGAACGTGAGGATAAAAAATAGCGAAACACAAAGAAAGTCAGACATCACTGACAATCACACACACAGACATACACACCTCACATACATATGTATGCATGTCTGAACATGAGGATGAAAAATTGGCTCCAGAGGCCATTTTTGAGATTCATGTAAATCCGTTGAGAAAATCGGAGGGGGGGGGGGGAGGGGTTTTCCTACCCACGAAGGTTGCACGAACGTTGTCCAACCGATCGACAAGACAGACCCACAGCGTTTGCTAAAATACCCCCACTGGGGGGGGGCACCTTTCAGACTCAACCAGGCCCCCACCTTTCAGACTCAATCACAATTTCCCAATCTCAGGCTTGCAAATAGCAAACTGAACTATTATTTGCTCATGATGATGTTGTTTTCAATGTGCGGGGTGCAGATTTATAGAATATTTTACCTTATACAGTTGATGGGGTTTTTTTTAACCCAAAACGGGGGTGATGGGCTTTTACTAAATGCTGGGCATTTACAAGGTAGTTTACAGTATATTTTTTACTTTTCAGGGGACAATGTGATTGTTGGCAGTTACGACTGTCGATCCAACTGGTTTGACCTGGACCTGTCCACAAAACCGTATCAGATTCTGAAGTAAGTCTTTTGGATTTCAGTGGGTGCTCACGTCTGTCAAATTGTTACTGGTGTTTAGTCTTAGCCAAGTATGCAGTGCTTTTGAAAGCTTGAAGGAAGTCAGAAAGTTGAACTTTGTGTAAATTTTACATGGACTGAAACAGACAAGTTTAAATTGGGTCTTTTTACATCATTACTTACTTTCAAAAATTTTAACTTGATTCAGATTTGATATAAACTGAGTGAATTGGTCTTTTTATTTTTTTTATTTTTAATTTTATCAACCTACTGACATTATTTTGGGTAACTGGTCATTTTATTTATTTGTTTATTTATTTATTTATTCATTTTATCAACCTACTAACATTATTTTAGGTTCTCTTCTACTGGTTTTATGAATTTTTAAGTCTTGGCTGACCATGTCCGCGGCTGGAGAGTGGTGGAAAAATGTTTGTTTTGCCCATCATGGTCTGGAAAAGTCTTGAAATTTTAATAAAACCCTTCTCCACTGCCATTGAACAAAGAGCTTAATTGGTTAGTTTAAAAAAAAAAAAAGGAGCTTAAAGAATCTTAATTAGTTTAAAAAAACGAGCTTAAACAAACTTAATTGGTTAGTTAAAAAAAAAACAAGCTTAATCGATTAGTTAAAAAAACGAAAATGAGCTTGATTGTTTAGTTAAAAAACGAGCTTAAAAACGAGCTTAATTGGTTAGTTTAAAATGTAGCTTAATTAGCTTAATTGGTTAGTTAAAAAACGAGCATAATTGGTTAGTTACGAGCTTAATCAGTTAAAAAAAGCGAGCTTAAACGAGCTTAATCAGTTAGTTAAAAAAAATGAGCTTAATCAGTTAAAAAAACAAGGTTAAGCAAGTTTAATTGGTTAGTTAAAAAACGAGCTTAA
>NC_134884.1:8124809-8172309 GCF_041734735.1 Babylonia areolata
GTGCAAATGACCCTGAGTTTGTAAAGCATTATAGAGCTTGGTCTCTGAGCGAGGATAGGCGTTATATAAGTATCCATATCATCATCATATCAACGGCAGGTTCCCACAGAGTCTGAAAGTCTGGAAAAGTCTTGTAGAAATAGGAAAGGCTAATTCTAGGGCTGGATAAGTCTTGGGTAATAATTCTTTAACCCTGCATGGTGTGTAAAAGCCTCAGAATTTATTTTCCATGATACCTTTTTCTTATGAAAAAGGACAAAAAACAACCAGCAACAACAACAACAACAAAAAACAACAAACAAACAAACAAACAAAAAAACAAACAAGAAATAATCAAAGCAGTGGATGGGATGAAAATGTAATATTTGCTGTCAAGATTAATGTCAGACTGTTTTTCCTGGAACAGAGTTCCAACAGACTTTTATATATCAAACTTTTATATATACATGTAGTCATTCTTTTCACAAGGTACATACGTGATGAAAGTTGTATGAAAAAAAAAGCCAAGAAAATGGAATGGAAAATACCTTATACAGTAAACATTAAGCTAAATTACAGCTCAGTACAATAACTGGGGCCAGCCAGTTTAGATGGATATCAAATTGAAACATGTCAGGTGTGTTAAAAAGAAGAGAAGTTATACGTCCCATAGCCATTACTGGCTGTTGGGGGAGTGAATTCACAGCCACTGTGTCCAGGGCTCAACATCCACACGTAGGAAGGCAGGGCCCATTGCTCTCCTTCCACTGTTTTAACCTTCCCCAACCAGAGTCAGGTACCCATGTATTGTAATTTTTGTATTGTATTTCTCTTTTTGTCACAACAGATTAACATTTCTCTGTGTGAAATTCCGGCTGCTCTCCCCAGGGAGAACGCGTCGCTACACTACAGCGCCGCCTTTTTTTTCTTCTTTTTAAAAAAAATCTTTTCCTGCATGCAGTTTTATTTGTTTTTCCTATCGAAGTGGATTTTTCTACAGAATTTTGCCAGGAACAACCCTTTTGTTATTGTGGGTTCTTTTACGTGCGTTAAGTGCATGCTGCACACGGGACCTCAGTTTATCGTCTCATCTGAATGACTAGCGTCCAGACCACCACTCAAGGTCTAGTGGAGGGGGAGAAAATATTGGCGGCTGAGCTGTGATTTGAACCAGCGTGCTCAAATTCTCTCACTTCCTGGGTGGACGCGTTACCTCTAGGCCATCACTCCGCTGGGTGGAGTGAGGAAAATCTGTGTAAGGTGTTGTTTCATGAATGAATTTAATTTGATGTATTTGATTACCTATCACTTGTCAGTCACCTTTTTCAGATAAAAACTTGAGTCTGTTCTCTCTCTCTCTCTCTCTCATGCACACACACTCACACACACACACACCACATGCACACACACTCACACAAACACACACAAACACACACATATAAAGTAAATAAATGATTTACTAAATGATCAGAGGAGGGTGAGTCAAGCACAATTACACTTGATGGTCCAATGTGATGAGCATTAGTAGCATGAAGAAAAAAGCAACTATTAGGCCACAGAGAACTCGATGGCAGTCTTAAGAGCAGTCAAGTGTCAACTTCTTGACAGCAACAATGCATACATAGCACACTTGTTAACCAAAGCAAGACTTTCCAAACAAACAACAAAGCAAATGCTGAACATAATGCACAAAAGCTTATGTAATAAATCTGAATATGTACCTTCATTCACCGTCTTTCTCTGACTGAATGCTTATCTGTCTAGATACACTACTATGCAACAGATTATAGAACTTATAAAAATCTTTTTTGAAAAATACACATCTTCACTGAAAACACACACACACACACACACACACACACATAAACAAGAAGACACAGTATCTGGCACTTGAGCAATCATACAGTTTCAATATTTTCTATTTCCTTCATTAAAACCACACCACTATCAGTCTTGAGAAATATTTGACACATTCAAGATGAATACAAAATGAACAATAACAATGATTTATGCCTCACAGATATTAAAACATCTCAACACATACATAGTCCTCTCACCATCACCTGGAATGTCTATTAGTCACCAAGACATTCTGTGTAAAACTTTGTATGATAGTCGTGTCCGACTTTGAAGCTCAGGACAGAGGAGGCAACTGCTGCCCCAACTATCTCGGTTATGGAGCATGTCTTGCCCAAGTTACATCCCCACTCTCTCAGCCAAGAGAGTTTTAGGACAGTCGGCATTGGGATGGTTCCCAAAGGCCAACTAACCCCCAAGGCTGCAGCACTAAGAGCCAGTGCAATCCTGCCTCCCAGTTTTTAGAGTCCAAATCCTTCACAAACGACAAAGCTGTAAATGACTTCCGTTTGCAACAGAGAAACCGTTAATCATACAGCTCTCACTTTACTGTTGGCCCAACTGTAAGATTATCTCAATCTGTGATATAAGCTGAGCGTTGGGCTCGTCGTACAGTAAATTATCTTGTATACACCCACCCCCCACTTTGCACAAATTTCACTCTGTAGTTGGATGTGGGCATTTACCGAGTACTTTACCCTTTGCTGGTGGCCACTTCTTTACTTAATGTCATCATACAGTGCTGGCATGGCTGGGAGTGAGAACAAAACGCCAGACACTGTGTCATGAGGAAACCTCATGCTTTCACTTGGTTTTTCAGTGACGCATTGACAGGCGTTCTGTTCTCTGGCTCTGGATTCGTTCTTAGATTCTGTTCTCTAACAAGCCGCCATGCAACAACAGCAACATTTTTGTTACAATTCACTGCACAGTGGCTGAACTGCTGAAAGTGCGTAGTGATTGTCATCCTTTTCATTTTTCTTGAGCGGGGAACGCTGAAACGCAAACAAGCCTCCCACCTTTCATTTGATACTCAATTACAGTCTCACACACACACACACACACACACACACACACACAGAGTAAAAATTATGATCACCAACTTCAGAAATGTGAAATAATTCTCCATACAATTCTAAATATATATATCTTGGTTGTTGTTTTTTTTTAAATCTAAGACAGATAACAAATGAAATTAACTTTCAATACATGTCAGGAAAATCTTACAGCAAAACATTCTGCCCATCAATGGTTTTCACACTGATGGTCAGGGATGCAGCCCCTTCAGATGACAGTCCAGATCCGATCGGCACTTCAACGTGACTGGTCCGCTGACTCATGGATTGTTGTGATCTTATCGGCACTTCTATGTTACTCGTCCACTGACTCAAGAACTGTTGTGATCCTATTGGCACTTCAATGTAATTGGTCCGCTGCCTCACGGACTGCTGTGATCCTATCGGCACTTCTATGTGATTCGTCCGCTGACTCAAGAACTGCTGTGATCCTACTGGCACTTCAAAATGACTGGTCTGTTGACTAACGGACTGTTGTGATCCTATCGGTACTTCACCTTGACTAGTCAGTTGACTGTGGGACAGCACAACCCCTGAACCTGTGGGGGCTTGATGTGTGCTGATTTCCTTAATGCCAGGACTTCCATGATTGTTTAGGGGTTGGGGAATGGTACGGGCTTGGTTCCCTTCGCCCATGGGTATTATCGAACAGGCAGAAGGGGACGCTTTCACAGAAAAAGTCTGCAGCGCGGGAGGAGCACACACGGACTGTGCAAGGTGAGCAGGAATCACAAAAGGTGAGGGCTGACTTTCCTCAACATTCCCCGTTTCAGGGAGACGTCCTTGTGCACTGGCATGGTTTTCCAGATGAGCTGAGTATCCCTGGCCAACACCGTGAATGTCTTTCGAAGCCCCTTGCTGTGACCGAAGCACAAGGGGGTTCAAGTCTGCAGCAGTTGCCACACCTGCACTCCGAATCCCAGGAAAGTTTGACTCGCCACCTTGGGTTACACCTATCGCTTCAACTGCCATGCCCTCTTTGCTCAGGTCCGCAGCAGGAAAGGAGGTCTGTGTCAAGCCATCCAGTGACAGTCTCTGAGAGCCCAGATCTACATGGGAATAATCGGCGCCAACGAACTCGATGTCTGGGTTAAGGTCTTCCCTGTCCAGACAGTCGGGTTCACACAGGTTGTCTCCCTCTTCCCAGTCGAGATCAGAGTCTGCCAAATCTTGCTCTGCTCGCCTGATCTGCTCCTCTGACAAACGCAGCTTTTTCCTTCGATCCGATCGCCGTCTGTCTCCGTCGTTCAGTACGCGTGCACCCGGTCTGCACACCCATGGAAAGTGGAGAGTACGGTCTTTGGATTTCCTTTTACGCCCCCTGGTACCGAGGGGCACAGCTTGAACATAAGTCACAGGATGCACAGAGGAAATTGATGACTGGCAGGACTGAACAGTGCCACAGTGGGACATGTCCAGATGACTTGTCAAAACCTGAAGCAAAGCGGCCCGGGCATCGTCCGTCTTTTCCGAATTAGCTGCAGAGTTTGATGACCGCATACTCTGGGTCTGTGACTGTTCAGCAGTCAATGGATCTGGAACATGCGTATCTGGAGGCAAGATCTCTGCAGTCACAGGTCCACTCAACACACGTAACTCATCAAGGCCAGGTTTTACATCAGGAGGTATGTACGTTCTCAACTCGGATAGGGTGGGTTTGATGTCTGCGATATCTGCATCCGTAAACTGTGCTTCATGGAACTGAGTCAGACATGCTTCAGTGGACAGGGGCAGTTCAGAGGCATCCTGAAAACTGGCTGACTGGACCAACTGAGGGGGCAACGCACTACTGACTGACTGCATACCACTCTCACCATACACAACAGAGGGCTGACTGTTGACAGACTGCACAGCGCCTGGCAATACCAGTGAGATTTCCCCATCCAAACTGGTGCCATCTGCAGTCACCTGAACACCTGTCCACTCTGGTTCTGTGGACACAGGAGCTGACTCAAAGCACAAGTTGACTTGAGACCTGTCCAGAATGATTTTCGGCCCTGGTGGTCGGCCACGTTTTTTGGCTGGGGGGTCGGGGAACTCCCCTGTGTCTGTTTCCACGTACATGTACTTCTTTCTCTTTCTGGTCATATCTTTTTCGGGGTTAGGTTGTGGTGGGTTTTTAGGCTTTCTTCCTCGCTTCTTAGGTACTTTCATATTGCTTTGTGAAGGCTGTCCTTCCGTTGTTCTGTTTGGCTTGATGATTTTGAAGGCGCTGTTAGCTGACTTGGTGACACTGGCACTGTCTGCAGCAGCCTTAGTTGTGTTCTGCTGTGTGGATGCTTTAGAGTTTGAGTTCAAACATCTGGCCTTGGCTTGCTGGATCTTGGCCCTTAGCTGAGAATTTGATCTTCGGCCATCTTTCACTGCATTTCCGAGGATTGCCTTTTGTAGCATACTTTTCTTTTGTTTTGTGTACGGTCTTTTCTTGGTTTCTGCTGGTTTAACTAGCTTAGGTCTACCTCGCTTTTTGACTGGGGGTACAGGACCACTGCTGTCTGAGGGACCCACATGGCTGCCAACAGCAGATGATGACTTCATGCCCTGATCACACATGGTCATGCCAGCAGGAACTGATGCTGACTCTTTCAAACCAACAGATGCTATTCCATCCTCTGCACTTATCAAAGATGGCTCAATGGCCACACCAGATTCAGAACAGCCTCTTTCTCCACTGTCTTGTTTCTTAGAAGCAGTTGTGATGCTTAATTCTGTTGTAGAAACTTCTTTATTGTGAGCTGACAAGCCTTCTGCCATGCCATAAGCAGAGGTATTTGCATCTAATAATGTCCTGCTTCTGTCACTAAATTCAGGCTCCCTAACTCTAGGAAGTGAAGAAGCCACTTGTCCATCATATCTAGGGTTTGGATCAACCAGTCCACCTTCAACGACACATGATTCTGGGGCTGAAAGATGTTTGGGCTTTGGCGACTTCTTCACGCATTTGGCTCTCTGCTTCTTGGGGGCAGACGTGTACGCCCTCTTGGCTGTGGCTGCTGTTGCTACATCATAAAACAATGTTTCACCCAGTTCTTCTGATTCCACCTTTATTGACATGGTATTTCTTGAAGAGCTGCACAACTCCACCACGGACTTTTGTGCCCTGCCTTTGTTCTGTTCGTCAGTGCAGCTGACACCATCAGCTGTGTTTTGTTTCCTTGCCTTTTGCTTCTTGCTGCGCATTAGCTGTTTTCCACTCTTTTTGGGTGACGAGGTCTTGGAAGAAAGCTGCTTGGCTTTACCCCTGGGTCGCTTTATTTTGGAAGTTGACTTGTTCTGTTTGCGTCCCGGTGCAGAAGTAGCAGCTTTCCCAGCTGTTTTTTTCTGCTTGGAATGAAGAGACTTGGGTGCAGATTTTGCTGGTGGTTTGCCGGGTCTGACAGTTGTGGCTGTGGCCAGCAATAAGCCACTGATACCAGCAATGCCAGACTCGGGTACAACAGAAGCTGGGTCCATCAGTGGTCTCTTCAAAGTCTTCGCTGTTTTGACTTTGGGATTTTTGGCAGGAGATGGTGTCCCTTTAGAGCGTTTTTGTTGAGATGCATTTGTTTTTTGCTTTGCAGTTTTGGGTGATTTCCCTGTTTTGGACACTGCCTGTTTGATTTTCTTGTTTGGTGACTTTGAGTTTTTGGTGCAAGGTTTAAAAACCTTCCGTTTTGTCTTCAGAGAAGTCTGCACTGACAAGAGTGGGTGAACATTTAAGAGCACTTTGCTTACACCCAAGCTGTGCAAGTAATCACTTGAACATGGCTTAATCTGCACATCTGAAACCAGCACATGAAGGCACTTCACACACTGGACAGTGCTCTGAACATCAAACACTACATCAGCTGACTTTTCTACCATGACACTATGAATTCTCTCTTCCTCACCGTTTGCTGTTTGTCCGCTTTCCCTCAGTGGACAATTTTGATGGGAATATGTTTCTAGATTGTCTACGGCTGAGCTTTGAGGAGTGGGGATGGCTTCAACATCTGTTTTCTCAAAATTCTGTGAAACATGACCAGTGTGGTTGAAGTCTGGTTCAACTATTTCTTTGTTTCCTGTACATTCCTTGTGGTTAGAGAGATCTGTGTCTGCAGACTGTCTGGTGTCGGTCAAGAGATCAGGTGTTCGCTGACAGTCTGCTGGATGACAGTAGGGGTGAGGATGTGCATTCAACTCAGACTGAAGCGGCATTTCAGAGCAAGTCTCTGTGATGGCGATTGTCTCCACAAGTTCTGACTGCAGCCTTTCTACACCGAAGTCATCCTGTCTGATGGTCAACTCTAGATGCGCAGTACTGCAGTTTTCCTTCAGAGTGTTTTCCTTGTCAGTTTCTGACTTTTCCTGTGTGATGTTCTCTACAGGTTTCAGTTCCTCGCTGCTTTCATTCTGACCTGTCACCTTCACGGAGGACATCTGCATTTCAGCATTTTTACCTGAAATGGCCTCTTTCTGACACACTGGTTCGGATGGACATTTTTCCTCCTTGGCAACATTCTCCTCTTGGCACCATGGTTCCCTGTCAGTGTTTCCCATCCCACTGAAGCTGGTTGTGCTGGACTCGCAGCCATTATTGTTTTGCTGTAGATTAGTGCTGGAAGGTAAGCAGTCTTCTTGTTGACTCTGCGACAGGTTCAGATTCAGTGTGATACTGTCTTCGTGCTGGCAGGGTGCAGACAAGTCTATGTCCTCCGATACTGATACTGCTGAGTGCAAATCTTTGCCGCCACCTTCCCTGGTGTGTGATAGCTTTCCCTTTCTTTCTGGACCAGCACAGATGGCAGCTGTTCCCGCTTTCTCCTCAGAGTGGATACCCCTGGCACAAGCTTCTACTGACCGGTGGTCCTCACTCAGTGATTTCTGCAGGCTGGTCTGGCTGTCATCCCCTTCAACTGCCGCAGTCCTGTTCTCTGAAGACTGTGGAGCAGACACACCACCGTTTTCTCCACTTCCCCTCAAAGGTTCACAGTGTCTCTCTTGATGATAATCACTGTTTTCTTCCAAAGCGGTGACATGCTCTGCACTTAGAATTTGCATCCCTGACTCCATCTTTTTGTTTGTTTTGTCATCACTACCCCCTTTCCTTGTCTGATCAAAGTCATATGTGAACTGCAATGTCCGTGTGTTGTTTGCCTCTGCATCGTTCATGGCTCTTTCAGAAGACACATCATTTTCTGTCAAGTTACTGCTGCTGATTTCACGACTGTTGTCAGAGTTTTGAAGAGCAGGCACTCGATGACTAGTATCTTGTCCCATACACACAGCTTCCATAACAGTCGACAAACACTCTTGCCTGATACTGGAATCAGGATCGTTTTGTTCAGAATCACAGTGAACTGTGTCATGGGCCTGTGCTTTAGCAGAGGAACTATCAATACTTACTTCACCTTCCACGTTTCCCAGGCAGTCTGTGCGACAGGGCACAGATATTTCAGGTTCCACACGTTGTGCCAAGTCACCATCACACACTTTTTCAGGTAAAACTCCAGCAGCATGAGATGATGGTGAAGAATCATCCTCAGACTTATCTCGGGGCACTCTCACCTGCAGCTGCAGACACCTGCCAAAAAACTCCTCCCTCTGGTCTCCAGCGCCCAGCCTGTGGTCAGTGGTGGCAACGTGTGTCTTGTGCTGGGAGAGTGCACTGCCGAAATGCCCCTTGGTGACGGAGGACTGCAGGGCCCTCAACCAGCACTGAGTGTTGAGGGCTGCCTCTTCAGGCCTGTAGTGCGACACAGGCAGAGGACTGGCCAAGGCCAACGCCCAGCTTTTCTCATCCCCTGCTGTTTCCTTCTTTATTCTCCTTCTCAAAGGGGGCTTCATGCATGTTTTGGGATTTCTCCTGCCTGGCTTGGAGGACAAAGCAGCTTTCTTTTTGGACAACTTCTTGGAAGGTTGTGCAGGTTTCTTCTTCACTGTCTGTTTATTCCGCTTCCGGTTTGCAGTTTTCCCTCCAAGGTAACATGAGGTGCTTGGTTGAAGAAGGCTGAGGTCTGCTTTAGTGTTTCCGGTGATGGAAGCTTTTTTACTGACAGAGGCTGGTTTCTGTTTGACGTCACAGAAGTTGTCAGGCAGATTCTTGAAATGGACCGCAGGCTTTCTGGCTCTGGAGCTGGACCTTTGGGAGTCACTAAGGCCCTGACTTCCTGTGCGCCCGAGTTGCAACACCAACTGTCGGCCAAGTAAATAGGCCTCTTCCTCATCCGAGTCGTCTTCCTCAGCTGTCCAGGAGACTTTGCGTGACTGCCACCTCCCCTTGGCAGCAGCTTTTTGTTTAGCACCACTCTTTCTGCCTCTCTTGGCCGGGGTCTTTGTCACAGACCTTTTCTTCCGACGGCGGTAGTGAGTCAGCAGCCCCAGCTCCTTCTTCCTCAGGTATTCTCTGTGTCGCTCTGCGTCTGCTTCCGTCATCTGCGACATGTCCATGAACCAGCGCTTGGGTTTCTTCCCTTTCTTCTGGCAGTTCAGTTCCAGGCCGGAGTTCTTCCGCGCCAGGCAGAAAGGGACCCCTCCGTACCTGCCCAGCTGAACGACGGGAGGCAGCGACAGGGTGCCTGGTGATGCGGAACTTTCTTTTGGGGAGCTGTTGGAGACATTGGAGATGCCGCTGTCACTGGGACTGTTGTCCAGCCCTGGTTCCTCTTTCACCCTGGGCCTGGACTCTGCAGATTTCTGGTTTTCAGAGGCCAGGTACTTGGCGAATGTGGTGGGATCAAAGGAACCGCTCGCTTCAGGCTCAAAGTTGTGGTCCAGGTAATCAGGTTCGTACACCACAGTTTCTTCTCGGCCTCGCATTTCGTCTTTGTGGCAGCGTTGGATGTGAAGCTGAAACACACACACACACACACATGCACGCATACACACACACACACAAACAACCAAAATGTACTTGTGAGTCCAAAAAGCTGGCATGTTAGATCCTATCCAGTTTATAAGAAGAATGTTATATTTCAAGGTTTAGTCTTGTGAAAGTTTATGACAGGAATTTAGTGTGTGTGTGTGTGTGTGTGTGTGTGTGTGTGTGTGTGTGTGTGTGTGTATGTATGTGTGTATGTGTGTGTGTGTGTGTGTGTGTGTGCACGTGTGTGCATGTGTGTGTGCATGTGTGTGCACGTGTGTGTGTGCAACAGTGTGGGAACTATTCTATACAGGGTAAATAACCATCTACCAGTCCAGACACAGTTAAAACTTCTTTTTTCTCTGTTTTGAAATTCTTGTACGTGCTTATGACTGAGTCATGCAAAAAGTCATTTTTGTTTTCATGTTTGCAACATATCAATCTTGTACAATTGAAACAGTGTACTGAAATGACAAAGTACAAACTAAATACAGACACAAGTATAGCTCAGTTAACTCTTTAGGCTTCTCATACCCAGTGCAGCGGTGGTATCCCCTTATATGATCTAAAAAGGTTGTTTGGTTTTTTTAGTTTTTTCCCCACAACCAAGATCTGCATATCATTTATCCAAACGTTTTTGTGTACAGTGTCTTTTCAATGACCCCCGCCCCCCCTCCCATTCTCCCCATTCTTATTCTTCCCTTGCCTACATTCCTACTAATGATGTCAGAAGCCCAGTTAGCATGTCGTCCCAAGAATAATGGCTGATCTTTTTGTCATGAAATGGGTTTCAGGTAGGGGTGTGTGTGTATTTTTGTCAGGGGGATAGACAAGTAGGGACCTTAGTGCGGTGAACAGTTTATCATAAAATATTGCCTTAACTCACTCGGGACGACAAGTTTTCTCCCTTGCTTTTCCCCACAGACGGCCCATTTGTAAGGGTTTGGAAAAAAATTACAAAAAATACAAAATACTGTGTAAGAAATTGAAACTTTCAGAACTGGTTTATTACGTGTTGAGCTATTACATAAAAAAAAAAAAATCAAATTACTCATCTTATTTTTAGTTTTGCCACATGTAGAAAATACTGCCAATTTTTCACCCCGAATCACCATACCCATGCTTGCTTTCTGCATTAAATTCGCTTTCTTCTTCATCATCATCCATCTCTTCAATGTCGGACCCTTCAGTTTGTAGCATTTCAAGTACTTTGGCAACACTAAAACATTGTCGTCACTGCCTTGTTTGCTTCACAACATTCTGAGAAGAGGCCGCTTTGCTAACAGGCTGGCACGCGAGCAGACGACCGGTCAGTGACTTTGTCAGCGTGTGTGCGAGATGGGCCGCACATCCCAGGCTGACCAATCATATTGTTCGATTGTGGAGTGACCCAGAATAGCGCACTCTGCTTGGCTAATCACAAAATCACGTGTACAGCGCATGATGGAATTTTACTTTCGGGGAATGCTATTCCATTCCTTCGTCCGAATCCGAATACGTTTTGTGTAGGAATGCGTAAGCATTCCTTCGTCTGGAGAGAGTTAAACCCTCTTGAAAGAAGATTGACAACAAAAGAACCTTTCTTCTTTGTAATTTGTAAAACAGCACCCAAAAGTAAGAAAGTTTCTGTCCTTCCATTAGTATTTCTCTGTCCAGTGTTGCTCTGTCCATTCATGTGGAAGCAAGGTCGGACTGTGTTGTCCTGTGCAGGTGATGCATGTGTTGCCTTTTTGCTAGCAAATGCGTCAACAATTTCTCACTTAGAGATAATAAAGTATCCTTGTATTTATGTTCCTAAGTAAACTAACTAGCGATTCGTGTATCTTGTACTCATGTCCTTATTCCACAATAGCGCCCGCTAGCGCCTGCTAAAATTTGCTGTCTCAAACGCAGGAGCGCCCAGCTAAACACATGCTCACAATGGGTGCAGCTATTGCTGTTTACATAAACGAGATTCTTGCCAGAGTCACTGCCTCATTTTTACTACTTCCTTCTTAACATTCTGAACTTTTGGGGGTCTGATTTGGTTAAGTTTTGCCAAAGTTTTCAATTCTCAAAGTTGCAAGATGTGTTTGATGACTGCTAAGAGCTTTGACATAATCTGAACGACAATTCTGAAGATGATTTTCAACCATTTGAATGATTTATGTGTGAGATTCTTGTAAAAGTCGATTGTACTGAGTGACCTAGATATCGACTGGGTGACCTTGGAGGTAAAAGGGTAGCGACCTGGGGATAAGAGGATTAAAATAACTATCCAGTAGCTTTCTAAACTCTCAAAGCTCTTACCTGCAGGTGAAAAGATTTCCCGAAAGGTTTGCGACACAGGCCGCACACATAGGTGAAGTTGAACAGATGCTCACTGCCCACGTGAGCCATGAGGTGCTCCATCTCTCGGCTGCCATGCACGCAGATGGGGCACTGGTAAGGGCGGCCTCCCTCATGAACGCGCTTGTGCATGTCCAGGTTGAACTGGGTCCCGAACGTCTTGTAGCACACGTCGCAGCGAAACGGCTTGACAGTCTGCACATCATTCAAGAGCCAATTGATTTGATTTGATTTGATTTGATTCAGTATGGATACTTATATAGTGCCTATCCTCGGTTGGAGACCAAGGTTTGAGTGCCTTACAAACTTGGGATCATTTGCACAACAGGCTGCCTACCTACTTCAGGGATTCGAACCAGTGTGCTCAGATTCTCTTGCTTCCTAGGCGGACGCGTTACCTCTAGGCCAACTCTCCACATCCAGCAGGTGTGTGGTGTAGCATATATGGAATTGTCTGAACGCAGTAACGCCTTCTTGAGAAACATCTGCACTTGAAATTATAATAAACAATGAGGCCAGGATAACAAATGATAAAGTAACACCTTCTTGAGAAACATCTGCACTTGAAATTATAATAAACAATGAGGCCAGAATAACAAATGATAAACAAACAGTAAGGAGTAGTAACTCTCTCCATTCACAAGGTTACATCTGCCCAGCAGGTGTGTGGTGTAGCATATATGGAATTGTCTGAACGCAGCAGCGCCTCCTTGAGAAACTGAAACTGAAACCAAACATCTGCACTAACCAGGTGGGTGAGCAGATGACCCTTCAGCGCCCGGAGCGTCTTGAACTTCTTCAGGCACTCCCCGCACTCAAAGTTGCGCACATCGGAGTGGGTGGGCGCGTGCTTTTTGAGCTGAGTGCTGCTGAAGAACTTCTTCCCACACAGGCTGCACTCGTAGTCCTTCACCCCCGAGTGACGCTTGTAATGCTTGTTGCAGTCCGACTTGGTCTTGAAGGCCTTTCGGCAGCCGGGCCAGTGACAGGCGTAGGGGTGGTCATCAGAGTGCTTGGCCTTGTGGCTCTTCAGCTCCCACATGGTCTTGCAGCAGAAGGAGCACTGGTCGCAGAAGAAAGGCTTGTTGTCGTTGTGCTTGCGATTCAGGTGCATCTTCAAGGCAGACTCTCGTTTGAAAGCAAATCCACACTGGGGAAAAAAAATATTTAAAAAAGTCAGTGATTTGTGGCTACATTTTCATAAGCAGCATCTGGTTTGAAGGCAAATCCATAATGGAATAAAAACAATCAGTGATTTTTTTTGTTCATTTTCAAGAACAGACTCTGGTTTGAAAGCAAATCCACACTGGAAAAAATTCAACGAATCATTGCATTTCAAGTGCATTTTCAAGGCAGAGTCTCCTTTAAAGGCAAATCCACACTTGTATAAAAAAAAAAAAATTAAAAAAAAATCCACACAGGAAAACAAACAAACAAGCAAATAATTGCGATTAAGGTGCACTTTCATAGGCAGAAGGAGCACTGATCACAGAAGAAGAGAATCATTGTGTTTAGAGTGCATTTTCAAAGCAGACTCTCACTAACTGGCAGAAAAAAAATCCCTGTTTCAGATGCATTTTCAAAGTAGTCTCTCGCTTAAAGGTGAGCCCACAGTGGAAAAAAAAAATTACAAGAATAAGCAGCTTACCACAATCTTTTCTTCATTACTAAGACAAGCTGTTGGTCAATTTGATAATAAAACTGAAAAGATTTTTTTTTCCTCCTTTGTGCAATGTTGTGATCTTGATCTTTGATCTTAAATTCCAATTCGGGGAATTTGATGAGAACTGGATGTGGGACATGAGCTCTATCACGCTTCTTTTGTACACTGCCAAGTTGTAACATTGATGACAGGTGCAATAGCCGAGTGGTTAAAGCGTTGGACTTTCAATCTGAGGGTCCCGGGTTTGAATCTCAGTAACGGCACCTGGTGGGTAAAGGGTGGAGATTTTTCCGATCTCCCAGGACAACATATGTGCAGACCTGCCTGAACTCCCTTCATGTGTATATGCAAGCAGAAGATCAAATACGCACGTTAAAGATCCTGTAATCCATGTCAGCGATCGGTGGGTTATGGAAACAACATACTCAGCATGCACACCCTCGAAAATGGGAGTATGGCTGCCTACATGGTGGGGGTGAAAACAGTCAAACACATAAAAGCCCACTCATGTACATACGAGTGAATGTGGGAGTTGCAGCCCACAAACAAAGAAGAAGAAGAAGAGTTTGGTGAATTTGATGAAAACTGGATGTGAGACATGAGCTCTATCATTGATCTTTGGCCTCTCGTCTCATCCTGCTCTCAACATCAATCTAAAATGGGATGACAGGAAAGGCTGCATTCATAACTACCATCTGTCTAAGTCTGGTTCCTGTATCACGATTCATGTCAGTTTCCAAGAAAATGCCAACCATGGACTCTCTCACATACACACACACACACACGTGACATATACATGGACACAAAACCCAGAATTGGTGATTATACAGATGTAGTACATTCACATAATTATGTGTGTGATGAGTGAAAATAAACAATAACAAACAAAAAATATATACATGTGTGTTTCTATGTGTGTGTGTGTGTGTGTGTGTGTGTGTGTGTTTATACATGTGTGCACACACACAAAAATAAATACAATGTACCAAACGACAGGTGAAGTTTCTGGGCATGTCGGGCCAATGTCGCTCCATATGCCTCCTCAGATTGGCGGCTGTTCTGGTCCGATGGCCACACTCCTTGCACTGGTACCTGCAGAAACCACACAAACCTTTGTCCTCACCCCACTTGATTCGATTACTCCACACTTTCTCATGCCCTTGACTTTTTTTCTTTCTTTTTTTTTTTTTTTTTGCTGCTGAGATGTGGCAAAGAAGGTGAACACAACAAAAAAAAAAACCAAACAAAATATCCCCCACAACCCCCCAAAAAAACCCTGCCATTGTATCTTACAAGTTTCAGTTTTTCAAGGAGGCATCACTGCATTCTGACAAATCCATATAATATATGCTACAACACATCTGCTAGACAGATGCCTGACAGCAGTATAACCAACGGGGAAGATGACAGGAAATTTCCTTCCTAAAATTATGTTTAACTCTCTCCGGACGAAGGAATGCTCACGCATTCCTACACAAAACGTATTCAGATTCGGACGAAGGAATGGAATAGCATTCTTCGAAAGTAAAATTCCATCACGCGGTGTACACGTGATTTTGTGATTAGACAAGCAGAGTGCGCTATTCTGGGTCACTCCACAATCGAACAGTATGATTGGTCAGCCTGGCATGTGTGGCCTGTCTCACACACACGCTGACAAAGTCACTGACCCGTCATCTGCTCGCGTGCCAGCCTGTTAGCAAAGCGGGCTCTTCTCAGAATGTTGTGAAGCGAACAAGGCAGTGACGGCAACGTTTTAGGGTTGCTGAAGTACTTGAAATGCTACAAACTGAAGGGTCGGACATTGAACAGGTGGATGATGACGAAGAAGAAAGCGAATTTAATGCAGAAAGCAAGCATGGGTATGGTGATGCAGGGTGAAAAATTGGCAGTATTTTCTACATATGGCAAAACTGTAAAAATAAGATGAGAAATTTGATTATTTTATATGTACTAGCTCAACACGTAATAAACCAGTTCTGAAAGTTTCATTTTCTTACACAGTATTTTGTATTTTTTGTAATTTTTTTCCAAACCCTTACAAATGGGCCGTCTGTGGGGAAAAGCAAGGGAGAAAACTTGATGTCCCGAGTGAGTTAAGTAACATACTTACCGTGACCCACTTGTGCAGACTCCAGCATGGGTCTGACTTTCCTGTCCTGTGCAAACTACTATCCACCTATGCAGAGAAAATGAAAGTAGCTATGGCCAATAACCTCCCGGAAGTAGGTAACCTCCCCTTTGCCCTTTGCCCCCTTGACTAGCACCCTCTTTTTCCGGAAGCCATCTCGAATTTTTAAGATGCTAATCTGCCAGAGCAGTGTACATGAAGGATGAATTCCCACTCTCACCCTTTCTCCCAAATTTGTCTGGAAAATCAAACTAAGCATCTGGTCATTCAGATGAGACGATAAACTGAGGTCCCATGTGCACCATGCACTTGAAAAAGAACCCATGGCAACAAAAGCACTGTCCTCTGGCAAAACTGTACAGAAGAAATCCACTCTGATAGATACGTAAGCACGCACTAAGGTCTGACTAGTGCGTTAGTGTCTTACCTCCTGCTATTTGTATGCACTTCCTCATGTCGAGCCAAGTCCCCCTTCAGACGACAGCGATGGTTGCACTCACTGCACTGATACAGCTTCTCATTGGTGTGCTTGCACTCATGCTCCAGAAGGGTCTGCTTCACTGCAGTGAAAAAATCGCAGAAGCGGCATTTGCGAATGGAACCGTTGTTGATGTGGCGCTCAACATGTGCGATGAGACGGCTCTTGGTTGGGTACTTTTGTGGGCAGAATTTGCACCTGAAAAGAAGTTAAAGGAAAGTTACTGGTTACTGCATCAACTTAACAGACAAAGAGTGGCAAAATTACAATCCGTCTATGCTGTGAGTGGATAAAAGCAGACATGCAAACACAAACAAGTAAGCAACAACAACAAAAAAAGTAAAAAAGCATTTCAGGAGACACAAAAACATGTACATACACTCATACACACAAGTACTCTCACATATATATCAGTGCGCATGCGCGCACACACACACACACACACACTCTCACACACACACATAGCTTATTGACAGATAGAATGATACAAGTGGATAGATAAAAAACAACATTTGTAAACTCAATGGAACCTGATACTAGTGGCAGTGAAGAGACAGACAAATAGGTTGAAAAAATGAATTTTCAGACACAGGTATTCTTCTTATAAAACATTCCTCTAGTTATTCATTCAGAAAATACTATGCATCCATTCCTTGCTCATAAGAAAATCAAAGAAGAAACCCACAAAGAGAGAATAATATCAAAAGTTAAACAATGTTCATTGACAACAGATGGTAATGTGTTTATAAAGCTCACAAATGATGGTACAAATATTTCCACTGAAACCTAAGTGGTAAGCCAAGACAGCACTCACTTATACATCCCATTGATTGGCCCCCCAATCAAATCTTCTGGCAGTTCAGTCTCCGTGACGATCACCCCCAGCTGACTGGGGTCGAAGTTGACAAACCCATCCCCATAATCATCCAGCGGTTCTTCTTTGATAACAAACTCTTCAACACCAGATTCTTCATCCTCGTCCTCTTCCCTGATTTCTGTGTCTGAAAGTTCTATGATGGTGATCTCTTCTACCTCCTCGTCGTCTGTCTCAATCATCTCCATGTCAGATTCATCAGCCAGCTGGTTCTTTTTGCGGTTTTCTGCCGATGCCTGAGCTTCCTCCAGCTTATCTGTACCATCCTCCATCTTGGCTGTGTTTGGCGTCCAGCTGTTCTTTATCTGGAAATATTAATTAATGAGCCAGTGCAGTACAGTACAATGACAGTGGTGTAAGCACACAAACATGAAAAAAATAATCCTTTGTGCTTTATGTTGATCCCTTCCGAGCCACACCTTTCCCTGTGTGTGTGTGTGTGTGTGTGTGTGTGTGTGTGTGTGTGTGTGTGTGTGTGTGTGTGGCACAGAGAGAGAGAGAGAGAGAGAGAGAGAGAGAGAGAGAGAGTACCTAAAGGCAGCTTTCAGTTGGCTCTACCCAGATGTGTGTGTGTGTGTGTGTGTGTGTGTGTGTGTGTAAGTTCCTAAAGGCAGCTCTCAGTTGGCTCTACCCAGATGAGTTAAAATGCTAAAACAGTAAAAGCTTGGTCACTGACAAAGAACAGGTGCAATGTAAGTATCAATACCAAACATTCAAACTATTTGCAAGGCATTTTTATTCACCAAACGTGAATGATTTTGCTAAAAATAGAAAACACCATGCAAACAATTTAAAGAAAGACTTTTTTTCTTAAAGAAAACTAAACATATTTCAGCTACAATAATTTCACATACTTAAAGAAGCTAACATTTGACCTGTGAAACTGAAAATTCATGCTAAATACTTTCAACCCTTGATTTTTATCTGAACATGTGTTGAGGAATGTCCTGAAGAGTTAAGTAAGAATTGTAATTTGTACTACTTTTGGCCGGTCATGTTTGCCTTCTCCATCCCCTCTGCAGTTTGTAGTTTGTCCCTTCCTTCCACCCTCCCACTACTTTCTTTTCCCCCCTTGGTTTCATCTCTGTAGACCTGTACCTCAACAGATCTCCATTTTGTGTACACATTTTGTGAGGATACTAGAGCCACAACCAGTTGATGCCAATGATATGAACACAATTGATTTATCATTTTGCAAAAAGTGCATTTAAATTAAATTATGCCTTTACCATCTTTCTTTCACTGAACAAAGAGCAGACTCTTGGTAAACTTTTTGTGACGTTCCTTTATTTCCCCCTATGATGGTTCTGATTGCCTCCCACCACCCTATGCCTGTCCCTCGCACCCCCACCCCACCCCTCCCTCATCCCCATCACAACTTGCCACCCTTCTCTTTCCCTCCCCTACATCTGGCTGACGTCGATCCGCAAGCCCTCTCGCTGCACAGAAAACAACTAACAGAAACAACACAAACATTGGAGCAAAATGAATAAACTTAAAACGATGTGCTCAGTTCTCTGCTCTTGCTAAATCACCCCCATTTTCTCAACGTGTTCAAAAACAAAACGACTACAAAACATTCTGCAGACATTCTACAGACTGTGGTCGCTCTGTGTCTCCATGACGCATTCAATGCATACCTCATAACAAAATCGCAAGGTCACAGTTATGCGATCACCGGCTGCAGGTTGAAAAATCAATTTCCAAAAGGTTATCAAGATGCAAAGGTGTCTGCTTCGCCAGCATTAGTGCGCAGAGTGGCTTCCCATGGTGAAAGCTAAAGTCGCAAACTATTTGCAGTCCATAATACCAATCTAAATCTGGTTTAAACACTTGATGTTCTAAATCATAGTGGCCACAGACCGCCTCCTATGGCTAGGTCTCTAAATTACGTTACACAAAAGTGATAGTACACAATGGTAACGAAAGAGTTTACTCGTTTTCCGATACATATATGTCGTTACCGGCAACTTTTCTTTTTCCGTGTCTTCTGCAGGTTTTCGGCAAAAGTATAGCGTCTGCTATCACGTTGGTCTGTGGCAGTTTATTTTTGATAATCATGTTTATTTCTATTGAGTCTGTTCGAAATTAAGTTTGATATAGTAAATATTCAGAAGATACATAGTATCATGATATATTTAATGAAATTATAATTGTTGTTTGAGGTCCACATCAGTTATGAAAATGCGAACAGCAAAATTCACAACGTTAACAAACTTAAAATGAGCCAAATGATTCTCGCATTGACATGACAATGATATTGTATAAATATATGTTGAATGATTGAAATATTTTTGCAATAATCAGTGGACTTGATATGGGTTATTTTCTGCTTGACCACTGTAGAAAAAGAAAGTATTTTGCATGATGGAACTGTGCGCATGCGCTGGATGGCGGTCGTGTTTTGACTGAGCTCCTCAAAGTTTCACTAAATAAGTTAAATTTATAAACGTGACAGACGACCGTAAAGTTTTTATATAATCATAAGGGCTGTGTTAGGCCTATATTCCATTGAAAGAATCTTTATTCCAGTGAATTTCGCTGTATCAAGGACTAAGATTTTGAACTGTCACTTGCACACCGAGGCAGCACCTTCATTTTTCACTTTCATTTTAAGCTTGTTTACGTTTTAATGCACTGCTGCACTTTTATACTCTTTTCTTAACGAGGAAATTCTACGTACTGGATAATCAGGTAACATTTTTACTTTTTGTGCACTTTTTATTCATCGTATAAACGGACAGTAAAGGCTAAGGTAAGTGTTAGTTTATCGCCTATCGCTCGCCTGTACGCGGCTGTAGCAGTCGACGCCAACGCTAAAGTGTACATATAGTTCTAGCAGTCGACGCTAAGCCAGGCCCAGTGACTCAGTGTATACCACTAGACTCCTCGCTATGGCGGGAGCGAACCGTAGAGGATCAGGCTAAAAAAAGATGGCCACAAGTGCCAAGCTAGAAGAAAAGGAAAAAGGCATGAAGACATTGTTTGCATGCATCACGTGTGAAGACCCCATTCATGAGAAAGAGCCTGCTATAGAGTGCCATGGGTGCAAGGAATGGAGCCACAAGGGATGCTCAGCCCTTACTGATGCCCAATATTCAGTCCTTGAGAACAGTAAGGCAAACATTCAGTGGTTCTGCACTGAATGCTGCAAGCACAAGGCCCCTGACCCAAACAAAACCCGCTTAGAGGCAAAGCTTGATATCATCCTAAAAATGATGCAAACAATGGACACCAGGATGCAAAAAATAGAGGACAAGCACTCAGCCTCAGAGATAGAGAGAATGATTGAAGAGAAGGTTGATCAGAAAGTCACTGAGGTGTTAGAGGAACAACAAGAGAGGGAAAAAAGAAAGCAGAACATAGTGATAGTGAATGCTGAAGAAAGTCAGGCAGATACTGCTGAAGAAAGAAAACTTGAAGACCTCAGGATAGCAAAAAAGCTAGTAGCGAAAGTCACAGATGAAAAAGTAGCAGAGGAACTGGAAAATCCAGTCAGACTTGGCAGGTTCACAATAGGTAGTGATAGGAAACCCCGTCTGCTCAGAGTCACAGTGAAGACCGAAGAGGGGAAGAGAGAGATTATGAAGAATGCACACAAACTGAACTTTGGAGTCAATAAAATGGAGGAAAAAAGGTATATCAATCATGACTCAACATCAAAAGAGAGAGAGGCTTTCAAAAAGCTGAAACAGGAGTTAAAGGAGAGATCTGAGAGGGGAGAAGAAGATCTTATCATAAGAGGGGGTGCCATAGTCAAGAGACCCAAGAAGCTTGGTCCTGGTGATGATACACAGGACAAGCCAAAGGGTAAACATTGACTCCAAGGAAGAACAGTTGTACATAGTGTAAAAAGTGTGAATGAAAATGAGTGTGTGTTCCTTTATTCCAATGTAGATAGCCTTTTAAATAAACGTAGTGAATTTTTAACTGTCATTGAAGATTTAAAACCAAAAATTATAGCTCTGACTGAAATTATTGCTAAGAATCAAAAGGATTTTAATGAATCTGAATATAACATACCAGGTTATGACTTCTTTAAAAACAGAGACCCCAAGTTGGGAGTAGCCATTTATACACATGTATCTCTTCATGCTGTAGAATGTGCAACACTAAATGAACAACCTTTCCAGGAAAGTGTTTGGTGTAAATTCTTATCAAATGATAATGAGAAAGTGCTTATAGGATGTATTTACAAGAGCCCCAGCTCCACCACTGAAAATGTAGAGGAACTATATAATTTACTGAAACATAAAGAAATAGAAATGCATGATAAAGTGTGTATTGTTGGCGACTTTAACTTCCCAACAATAAACTGGAATGGACAATGGACCAATCAAGACAATAATACTTTTTGTGAATGCTTAAGAGACTCATTCTTATGCCAAATGGTAACCAATACAACCCGCAGACGCGGAGAACAGAAACCAAATCTCCTTGACTTAGTTTTAGTTAATGATGAGAAATTTATATCAGACATTACACATTTAGCCCCACTCGGAAAAAGTGACCATGATACACTTACTTTTAATTTATATATAGATAAATGTGCACAAAGGGAAGAGGAAATTTATAAATATGACCTTGGGAAAGGTAATTATATGAATATGAGACAAGATTTAAAGGGAATTCAGTGGAGTGACCTAGAAGGAAAATCAGTTAATGACTACTGGTTATACCTAAAAACAAAAATACTAGATAGCATGGAGAAACACATTCCAAAAATCTCAATAGGTCAAAACAAAAGTTTAAAACCACCTTGGATGGTAGGCAGAGTTAAGAAAAGTGTTAAAAAGAAATATAATTTGTATAAGAAGTATTTAAAAACAAGAAAAATATATGATCACCAACAGTACATCACAGCTAGGAATAAATGCAATAATATAATAAAGAATGCCAAACGAGACTATGAAAAAAGACTATCCAGAGAATGTAAAACAAACCCAAAATATTTCTGGAAATATGTACAAGCTAAAACAAAATCAAATACAGGTATTAGTCCTGCAAGTGATGAGGATAAGGCAAATATTTTAAATACTTTCTTTGCTAGTGTTTTTACCAAAGAAGATTTAAGAAATATTCCTACTGGGTCAAAAGAGCCAAAATGTGATTCCAGTCTTTGTGATCTTATTGTAACTCCTACAGCATTAAAAGAAAAATTACAGGCACTTAACCATAGTAAAGCTCAGGGCCCAGATCAATTACCTCCACGTGTACTGAAGGAACTTAGTGAGGAATTGTCAGTACCACTCTGTACATTATTTAATAAATCATTAGAGTTAGGTGAGGTTCCAGATGACTGGAAGACTGCAGTAGTCACAGCAATATTTAAAAAGGGTACTAGATCTGATCCAAGTAATTACCGACCAGTAAGTCTTACATGTGTGGCATGTAAAGTATTAGAATCACTAGTTAGAGATATATTAGTTAATTTTATGATTACAAATAATTTATATTCTCCGTGCCAGCATGGATTCAGAAAACAGAGGTCATGTATAACTCAACTGTTAGAGGTAATGGAAGATTTAACCCAGTTAGTAGAAGAAAAGGAATCTGCAGATATCATATATTTAGATTTTAAAAAAGCTTTTGACTCTGTGCCACATTATAGGTTAATAAAAAAGCTAAAAGATTATGGGATAAATGGGAATGTATTGAAATGGATAAGCAGTTTCTTGTTGGGGAGAAGTCAGTGGGTAAGAGTTGGAAATAGTCTTTCACCAAATGCACAAGTATTGAGTGGAATACCCCAGGGTAGCATTCTTGGACCTATTTTATTCACCATTTTTATAAATGACCTTCCAGATTGTGTTAGGAGTTGTTGCAGGATATTTGCTGATGACACTAAACTTTATGATACAGCTAAGAATTTTTTAAAATTGCAAAATGACTTAGACAACCTATATGACTGGTCTAACAAGTGGAATCTATATTTTAATGCAACAAAATGTAAAGTGCTACACCTAGGAAAAAATAACCCTAAAAATGAATATAAAATGAAAATTGATAACATGAATTGTATGGTTATTTCGGAATGTAATGAAGAAAAAGACTTGGGAGTAATATTTGATAAAAACTTTGATACACACATCCAAGCAGTGATAAATAAAGCCAACAAAGTACTGGGTATTATCAAGAGAACATTTACATTCTTGGATAAGGATATCTTTGTCAACCTTTATAAAACAATTGTTAGGCCTATCCTAGAATATGGCAATACAATTTGGTATCCCAGATTAATAAGACAGTCCAAAGCAATTGAACAAGTACAAAGGAGAGCAACTAAAATAATTCCAGAACTTAGAGATCTTGACTATCAAAGTCGTTTGAGACAGTTGAATTTGCACTCCCAAAAATATAGAAGATATAGAGGAGACATGATACTAGTTTTTAAGATAATGAACGGAATGGTCGACATTGATCATAGCACCTTTTTCTCTACTAGCAAATCCCAAGTTACCAGAAACTCAGATACTAATCTTTACATTAAATATTGTAGAACAAATGTTCCTAAATCGTCTTTTAGTTTTAGAGCAGTGAAAGGCTGGAATGCACTGACTAACTCAACAAAAACAGCTAACACTATTAACCAGTTCAAAAATCTTATCGACAATGATGAAAAATCTCTAATAAAACCATTTGATTTTGATCAGTGAACAAGAAACTTTTTCCTGGCGCATGTGCAACACTTGATTAAGACAATAGTGAAGGGACGTTAAAAAGCCAGAAGGCTTATAGGAAAGTCCCCAATCCTGTACCTGTACCTGTACCTATGGATTTTGTGTTATAAAAATTATCTGGATCTGGTAGTGTACGTCGCAGACGCCACTTCTGGCGATATAGACGCGACGGAACTAGGAGGACGCATGAACCTAGTAGAAAAAATAGCCTAAGAAGACCTAAGGAAAACTGTCTACCCTGGGTAAAGACCATCAAAACCCCCCGGTTCGGCCGGAAGGGTCCAGGCCCCACTTCCAGAAGCAAAACCTAATAAGAATAATAATAATATATAATAATAATAATAATAATAATGTAATAATAATAATATATAAATTGTGAGAAAGTGAGACAGAAGCATGTTTATTTTCAGAGTCGTCAGAAACAGAGAATGATAATTGTCAGAAACATAATCATAGTTAGACTGATCCATACATATGTGTGCTAAACTATATCTGCTTTTATCAACAAGAAAAACAGGGAGGGGTTGGCAGTCATGCACACTGGTCTCTCTTGACTTTTTATACACAAAGTTGAAAAAAGAACAAATATTTTGACTGTGTTTTATTAAAATTAGTTATTGATACTTTTAATTTAAAGAGCACTGTAATATTAACTATCTTTTTTCATATTATTATTATCATTTTACATGATTTGACATGGATAAGGAAATTAGCTCAAATGTTGATTTTATATGTTACAGATTGAGCAAGACTGTGATAAACAGGATGTGAATTGGCTGGCAGACAAGAAGAAAAAAAACCAACCCAAAATAAAACAAGGTAAAAGGGACTCAGCTAAGTAAATCACTAAAGCCAGCGAAAAAAAAAAATGGAGTCCCTCACAAACGTGCTTCGCAGAATATCCGGCCGGGAGGTGTGCTACTTCTGCCTGTGCGTCATCATCTTCTACCTCTTCCGTGTCAAAGACTCCTTCTACCTGGTACCCACCTGGCGGAAGCGTAGCGAATCTCACTCCTTCGAAAACAACAAGTTCCCCACCCCAGAGGAACGACTGCCGACGCCCATCATCACCGACCTGGAGAGCGATGGGATCAATGAGGTGGTGATGGTGACGATGGATGGGCGGCTGAGTGTACTGGCTGTGCCGGAGCAGCAGAAACTGGCGGACGGTTCCTTGCCTCATGTGGTGGTGAAGCATGAGGTGGAGCTGTCGCTGAGCAGGCCGGGGAACCGGATGGCCAGAGTGGTGGTGTTGGAGACTGGTTTCACCACGCCTTACCTGGCCATGGTGCAAGTTAGAAAACAGGTGAGCGGGGTACAATGCAGTATGATACAATACGGTACAATACAAGACAATGCAATGCAATACAATTCCATGCAGTATAGTGCAGTGCAATACAGCGCAGTGCAATACAATGCAATGCAATCCAATCCAATGCAATACAATACAATACAATGCAATACAATCTTTATTAATCCATTCGGAAATTAAATTATGCATCCACAGGCTCGTCACTTACCCTTCAGAATATCTTGGCTAACAGCCAAGTCCAACACACTCGCAACATGACAAATGTTGGACAAAAGATAGAAAAAAAGCATTGCATGAAGCTAAATACACATCAGCAAGTAACACAACACAGTGGGTACATTCCCCATACACACACCCAAGTCCCCTTACCCTTCACACACACACCCTCCCCCAACACCTCCCACATACACACTTTGTAAAATAACATGAATATTTAAAAAAAAATATTAAGAAAAGCAATATCAGAACAAGAAATGCTTGTGTAAAATCATTATACATTGTTAAATGGCAGGTTCAGTAATAAAATCAATGCAATATGTGGTAAAAGAGAAAATAATAAAATAATAATAAAATAACTGGTACATTGAAATAAAGATTCCTGAATAAGAAACCCTGCTGCAAATTAAGCATTATAAATTGTAAACATATCATATTGCACACATGATAGTTAGATAATGGTACTGAGCACACATGCATAAACATCAATATTGTAATGCAGAATTGAACTGGTGCATAATGTCAGTTATATAAGTTGTGTTGTCTTTTTCTTCATCCACTTGACGACCAACATCAGTACGTTGATGAAAACTGTCATTTTGTGGAAGGCTGATGTTGGCCCAACACTCGGCTTATATCACAAATTGACAAAAGTTTACATTTGGGCCAACAGCAAAGTGAGAGCTGTATTATCAATGGTTTTTCCAGTCAATGGGAAATCATTTACAGCTTAGTCTTTTGTGAAGGACTATGACTCTCAAACTAGGAGGCAAAATTGCACTGGCGCTTAGTGCTGCAGTCTTGTGGGCTAGTTGGCCTTTGGGAACCACCCCAACGCCGACTGTCCTAAAACCCTCTTGGCCGAGAGAGTGGGGATGTAACTTGGGCAAGACACTCTCCACTATAATAAAATTCTAGCCCAAATAGTCAGAACAGCAGTTGCCTCCTCTGCTGTTCTGATGGTCATAGTTGGACATGACTCACACACACACACACACACACACACACACACACACACACACACACACACACATATATATATATATATATATATATATATATATATATATATATATATATATATATATATATATATATAGATATATGCTGTTGGGCACAATGTAACCTGGCTGCTGAGGGACATGCTGTTAGATGATAGGGGAGATGGGCTGTGGTTCATTGGTGTGTGTGCATCTCCAGCTAGGCCAGTCCGTCTACCGTAGTGGTCCCCAGGAATACTCACGACCAGCACAGCCCTAGCTGTTATTGTAAATTTTCGTATTGTTTTGTGTTATGTTGTGTACAGTTTGCAGTCCTGTATCAAGTAGTTTGTCAGTTGTGTTGTTTTTGTCGTGTTATAAATTTTTGCATTGTGTTGTGTCACATTGTGTTGTGAACGGTTTGCAGTGCAATGTATTGGTCAGTTTATTTCTTGTGTTGCGAAATTTTGTATTGTGTTGTGTCACTTGTGATTTATTGCATTGTGTTTTTTTTTTATTGATAGTAATATTTGTACATGAATTACATTGCATTACTGTTGTATTGCATTGTTTTTCTGTTGTATCTTATCATAATTAAAATTGTACACCACTGCATTAGTGCGACGGGCGCAATAGCCGAGTGGTTGAAGCGTTGGACTTTCAACCTGAGGGTCCCGGGTTCAGATCTCGGTGGTGCCTGGTGGGTAAAGGGTGGAGATTTTTCCGATCTTCTAGGTCAACATATGTGCAGACCTGCCAGTGCCTGAACCCCCTTCGTGCGTATATGCACGCAGAAGATCAAATATGCACGTTAAAGATCCTGTAATCCATGTCAGCGTTTGGTGAGTAATGGAAACAAGAACATACCCAGCATGCACACCCCCAAAAACGGAGTATGGCTGCCTACATGGTGGGGTTAATAAACAAAAACGGTCATGCATGTTAAATGTTACATGTTTGTCTCAGTGTGTAGGTGTGCGTGCCTGAAATCGATAATCTGATTGAATGACACAGGAAATGAATGATGAGCGCCCAATGGCAGCCGTCACTTGGCTCTACTCAGGTAGGCAGCCTGTTGTGTAAATGACTTCGTATGTGTAAAAGGCTTAGAGCTTGGTCTCCGACCGTGGATAGGCGCTAAATAAATATCCATATCAATCAATCAGTCAATCAAAGGGTGGAGATTTTTCCGATCTCCCAGGTCAACATATGTGCAGACCTGTTAGTGCCTGGGTTCGGTGGGTTATGGAAACAAATACATACCCAGCATGCACACCCCCGAAAGCGGAGTATGGCTGCCTACATGGCGGGGTAAAAACGGTCATACACGTAAAAGCCCACCAGTGTATATACAAGTGAACGTGGGAGTTGCAGCCCACGAACAAAGAAGAAGAAGAAGAAGAATCAGTCAATCATTGTGCTGGTGTGTGGGTTTATCAGTAGTATTTTACTGCGTTCTTTTGTGTTGTTACTTTTTTTTTTTTTTTTCATTGTACTTTGTAGAGCTTTGCATTGCTTTGCTGTATGTGTGATACTTAACCCCCTGAGTACCATTAACCGTATCACACATGTGCATAGTGACGTCACTGATGATGTCATCAGAAGGGAACTAACTCTGGAAGGCTGAATATTCACACAGTTTATTGGGAGTGGTATATCTCCGGACCATTTTCTCAGTTTTAGGCTTATTGTTTTGGAGATTGTTTTATGACTTGAAACACCAGTTTTTACTGTTTTATCTGTGTCACTGAAGGGGTTGATAGTGTTGATAACATTCTGCCAGTTATTTATTTATTTATTTATTTTTAATTTAATTTATTATTTATTTATTTATTTTTTGTGCTCAGAGTTGACTTCATCAAGATTCTGCGCACTATAAATAGTAGTAGTAGTAGTAGTAGTAGTATTTTTATGTATTTATCTATTATTTATTTATTTTATTTGTTTATTTATCTTTTATTTTTATTTATTTATTTTATTTTATTTTTTGTTATTTTATTTTATATTATATTATATTTTATATTTATTTATTTATTTATCTCAAGGTCTGCCTAACGTGTTGGGTTACGCTGCTGGTCAGGCATATGCTTGGCAGATGTGGTGTAGCGTATATGGATTTGACCGAACGCAGTGACACCTCCTTGAGCTACTGATACTGATACTGATACTTCTGCCAATTAGGTTTGCAGCTTACCAAGCTCTTTTCTTTTCTTTTTTTTCTTCTTTTTTTCCAGATCATAGTGATAGCAACCGACGACTGGCACGTGATGTGCTTCGACTCTGAGCTAACCCTGGTGTGGGAGGTGGCTCTGCCTGTGACCGTGGACCTCTATGAGGAGGTGTACTCCGTCAAGTCCCTGGGCGTTCTCATCACCTCCCACTCGGTGCAGAAGAACGATGCCGGTCTTGTCATTGTGGGTGGCAGCTTCATGCACAAGACGCATGCCACCAAAGAGTTGCCGGTGGAAACCATGGAGTGAGTAATGGTGGGGGAGGATTGGAGGGGGGGTGGGGGATGGGGGTGGGATTCGGGGGGGAGGGGAGGGGGGGGTATCATTCTCTACGACCAGCTTCGAATCCATTCTGTTTCCATGTCCCCAGATTCAAACATTCTACAGCTGGCTGCCGCTCTTTCTCCATCTCTGGACATTGCACTTGGAATGAGCTTCCTCTTTCATCAGAAATCTGAGCTAAGCTCTTTCAAGTATGGCCTTAAAACCTTCTTCATCATCTTCATCTATCCCTTGACCCGTGGGTGGGTCGTTGGGGCACCATGGATGACTGCCTGGTCAGCTCGCACCACCTGCCTCGGTCCTCAGCGGCCCTTTGAGTTGTGGCAAATGGCAGGCCCGTCCACTCTTTGATGTTGTCCTCCCACCGCTTTCTCTGTCTGCCTCTCTTCCTCCTTCCTTGTACGGTACCCTGCAGGATGGTCTTGGCTAGGCCGTCTGATCGTGTGACGTGTCCATACCAGCGGAGCTTGCGTTCCTTCACTGTGGTTAGCAGGTCTTTGAATGGGCCAATGGCGTTTTGGACTCTTCTTTTCACTTCCTCATTTGTGATGTGGTCTTTGTATGTAATGTTCAGGATCTTGCGGAAGCATCTCATTTCCAGGGCCCGGATTCTTCTCTGGAGTTCTGCAGTGAGGGTCCAGGATTCGCAAGCGTATAGAAATATTGAGAAGATGAGGGAGCGCATTAGTCTGATTTTGGACGAGAGGGAGATCTTTTTGTCCTTCCATATAGTCTTCAATCGACTCAGTGCAGCAGTAGTCTGTGCGATTCTGGACAGGACCTCTGGTTTCGAACCCTCGTCTGACACAATGGCACCCAAGTATTTGAAGGAGGAGACTTCTTCCAGTTTTTCACCGTTTACGTGCAAGTTGGACGTTACGCCTTGGCTGTTGTTGGTCATAACCTTGGTCTTCTCGGCACTGATCTCCATGCCGTAGGCTGATGATGTCTTGTCAAGTTTGTGCACGAGTTCTTCGAGTTCTTTCTCTTCTCCTGCCAGGCCATCAATGTCATCGGCAAAGCGCAGGTTGGTGATGACTCTGCCTCCAATGCTGACAGTTCCCACATGATCTTCCAGGGCGTCAGTCATGATCCTTTCAAGAAAGAGGTTGAAGAGAGTGGGAGAGAGTAGACAGCCCTGTCTGACTCCGACCGTGGTTCTAAACCAGTTACCCGTGCTACCATTGAAGAGGACTGCACTGGTTGCTCTTTCGTATAGGTTCTGTATGGCTTGGATGATGTCTTCACTGATGTTGAATTTGTGCATGGTGGCCCATAAGGCAGCGTGCCATACCCTGTCAAACGCCTTCTTGAAGTCAATGAAGACGTGGTAGAGGTCTCTTTGGTGCTGGAGATATTTCTCGCACAGCAAGCGCAGGTTGAAGATTTGTTCTGTTGTGCTTCTCCCTGCTCTGAAGCCGGCCTGCTCTTCGGCGATGATCATTTCTGCTTGCGGCTTCAGTCGGTTGAGAAGGACCTTTAGCATGACCTTGCTGGGGTGGCTGATTAGGCTGATGGTGCGGTAGTTTTTGCACTGTTGTAGATTGCCTTTCTTGGGGATTGTGATGACCAATGATTGTGTCCAGGTGGTTGGCCACTCTCCCGTCTGCAGGATCTTATTACAGATGGTGGTGAGGGCATCAATCACCGCTTCGCCTCCAGCTTGAATCAGTTTGGCGGGAATGTTGTCGACGCCAGCTGACTTCCCTGCTTTCAGTGTCTTCACTGCTGCCTCTACTTCTTCCCGAAGAATTGGCTGGCTGTCGTTGTTGGTTGATGGGGGACAGTTCAGAACTGAAGGTTCACCTTTGGTGTCATGGTTGTACAACCTTAAAACCTACCTCTTCTTAAAAATAGCCCCAACCCCCACCTCTGCCCACACCCATGCCCACACCCCTCCCTCCGCTGCCTCTTCCTGGCTTGTCTACAGTCACCCCAGCTTTCTGTTTACATGATGTTTGTTGTTGTTGTTGTTGTCAATATCTGTAAATTGTGTTTGTCACTTTATGAATGACTGGTGTGTAAGCGCTTTGGTGAATTTATCTCTGCACTAGAATCAGCAGTATATGAATACTACTATTGTTATTATTGTTGCTATCAATATTAATTTGATTATTGTTGTTGGTAATGTTTGATATTATTGTTGTTATTAGTTATATTATTGTTATCTTGTTGTTAGTATTATCATTTTCATTAAGTGGGGTGATGGCCTAGAGGTAACGCGTCCACCTAGGAAGCGAGAGAATCTGAGCGCGCTGGTTCGAATCACGGCTCAGCCGCCGATATTTTCTCCCCATCCACTAGACCCTGAGTGGTGGTCTGGATGTTAGTCATTCAGATGAGACGATAAACCGAGGTCCCGTGTGCAGCATGCACTTAGCGCATGTAAAAGGACGCACGGCAACAAAAGGGTTGTTCCTGGCAAAATTCTGTAGAAAAAAATCCACTTCGATAGGAAAAACAAATTAAAAAAAAAAACTACACGCAGGAAAAAATACAAGAAAATGGGTGGCGCTGTAGTATATTGACGCGCTCTCCATGGGGAGAACAGCCCGAATTTCACACAGAGAAATCTGTTGTGATAAAAAGAAATACAAATACTATTGTTATCAGTAATATTATTGTTATTATTATCCATGATCATGGTCCGATCCCCACCCCCAACCCCATCCCCCAGTGAGCAGGGCAACACGACAACGGTGGTGAAGACGGTTGTGGAGGAGGGGGAGAACCTGACCCACTTCTCGACCTTTGCCCTCAGCGCCACCAACGGCACCGTGCGATGGCACCACCTGCCTGGGGACTTTGGGGAACAGACCCACAACATCCAGGTTTGTCGTCAGGGTGGGGTGTGTGTGGGGGGTGTGAGGGTGTGTAGGGGTGCGGGAGGGGGATGAGGGGGTGAAGGGGTTTGGGAGAGGGGTTGGGGGGGAGGGGGACTGGCCTGCCTGGGGACTTTGGGGAACAGACCCACAGCATTGAGGTTTGTTGTCAGGGGGGGATGTTTATGTGTGTGTGAAGGTTGGGGGAGGGGGGGAAGGGAGTTTGGGGGGCAAGAAGGGGATGAGCGGGTGAAGGGTGGGGAGAGGGGTTGGGGTGGGGGGGGCTGGCCTGCCTGGAGACTTTGGGGAACAGACCCACATTAAGGTTTGTTGTCAGGGTGGGGGGATGTTTGTGTGTGTTTTGGGTTTTTTTTTGGGGGGGGGGAGGGAGTTTGGGGGGCAAGAGGGGGGTGAAGGGTGGGGAGAGGGGTTAGGGGGGGCTGGCCTGCCTGGAGACTTTGGGGAACAGACCCATATTAAGGTTTGTTGTCAGGGTGGGGGGATGTTTGTGTGTGTTTTGGAGGGGGTGGTGGGGGGAGGGAGTTTGGGGGGCAAGAGGGGGATGAGCGGGTGAAGGGTGGGGAGAGGGGTTAGGGGGGGCTGGCCTGCCTGGAGACTTTGGGGAACAGACCCATATTAAGGTTTGTTGTTAGGGTTGGGGGATGTTTTTGTGTGTTTTGGGGGGGAGGGGGGGGGGGAGGGAGTTTGGGGGGCAAGAGGGGGATGAGCAGGTGAAGGGTGGGGAGAGGGGTTAGGGGGTGCTGGCCTGCCTAGAGACTTTCGGGAACAGACCCACATTAAGGTTTGTTGTCAGGGTGGGGGGATGTTTGTGTGTGTGTGTTTGTGTGTGTGTGGGGGGGGGGTAGAAGGGGGGAGGGAGTTTGGGGGGCAAGAGGGGGTGTTTGTGTGTGTGTGTGTGTGGGGGGGGAGTTTGGGGGGCAAGAGGGGGTGTTTGTGTGTGTGTGTGTGGGGGGGGGGGGAGTTTGGGGGGCAAGAGGGGGTGTTTGTGTGTGTGGGGGGGGGGGGAGTTTGGGGGGCAAGAGGGGGTGTTTGTGTGTGTGTGTGTGCGGGGGGAGTTTGGGGGGCAAGAGGGGGTGTTTGTGTGTGTGTGTGTGGGGGGGGGGAGTTTGGGGGGCAAGAGGGGGTGTTTGTGTGTGTGTGTGTGGGGGGGAGTTTGGGGGGCAAGAGGGGGATGAGGGGGTGAAGGGTGGGGAGAGAGGGATGGGGGGGGGACTGGTTGTGAGATATGCTTGATGAGGGTTTTTTTTTTTCTTTCTTTCTTTGTGTGTGTGTATGTGCAAATGGGGAAGGGGTGGATGATGTGTGTTGTTTGTGTGTGTGAGAATTTTTTTTGTTTTTAAATTTTATTGTCATGGTACCATAAGGTCTGTAAGACTTGAGGCACTCACACACACACAAACAAATAGATAAATAAATGGATGAATGAAATAGATAAATCAATCAATAAATAAATGAATAAACAGTGTCATAACTTGGAACAGCATTCAAGCACAAACTGTACGTGTGAGTGCATGTGCATACATGTGTATGCATACCTGTTTTTTTTATGTGTGTGTGTGTGTGTGTGTGGTCTTAAGATTTATGACTTTCCACTAAAACTTCTAAATGATATTGTGTATGTGTGTGTGTGTGCACAAACTGTTTGTGTGAGTGCATGTGCATACATATGTGTGCATGCCTGTTTTATCTCTGTGTGTGTGTGTGTGTGTGTGTATGTGTGTGTGTGTGTACTTAAAGAAAACACATGTCTGTGCAAACAAGCTGGTTATGTGTTGGTGTGTGCTTGCGAAAGAGAAAAAGAGCGTCTGCATTCATGTGTCTTGGTGCGTGTTGAGAGAGAGGTGGTCACCTGTAACATGTATGCAGCACGTCAACATTCACACTTGATCATGCAAACTCACTAAACACTGAAACACAAGTTTCTCAGTGAATTATGCGAGTGCAAGAGGGTTAATGAAATGCCTGCTTGCATGCCTGTGCAGAACCATGACACAGAACATCACTGGAAGCTTGGGCTGCGGAAAAACAGAAAGCATTCGGGGGAAGCACCGTGGAAGCTGTACAGCAAGGAGTTCAACAACTACCTGGTAGGTTACCAGCACAGCGAGACGGTTTCAGTTTCTCAAGGAGGCACCACAAGATTTGGATCAATCCATATAGTCTACACCACATCTGCTAGGCAGATGCCGGACAGTGGCATAACCAGACGCGCTTTGTCAGGCCTTGAGTGCATGCATATGTATTTGTGTACCTATAAGAGTGGATTTCTTCTACAGAATTTTGTCAGAGGACAACACTTTTGTATTTGTATTTGTATTTGTATTTCTTTTTATCACAACAGATTTCTCTGTGTGAAATTCGGGCTGCTCTCCCCAGGGAGAGCGCGTCGCTACACTACAGCGCCACCCTTTTTTTTTTTTTTTTCCTGCATGCAGTTTTATTTGTTTTTCCTATCGATGTGGATTTTTCTACAGAATTTTGCCAGGAACAACCCTTTTGTTGCCGTGGGTTCTTTTACGTGCGCTAAGTGCATGCTGCACACGGGACCTTGGTTTATCGTCTCATCCGAATGACTAGCGTCCAGACCACCACTCAAGGTCTAGTGGAGGGGGAGAAAATATCGGCGGCTGAACCGTGATTCGAACCAGCGCGCTCAGATTCTCTCGTTTCCTAGGCGGACGCGTTACCTCTAGGCCATCACTCCACACATGTTGCCATGGATTCTTTTTCAGTGCGCCAAGTGTGTGCTGCTGCACACACGGGACCTCAGTTTATCATCCCAATGAATAGACCCGCAGTGTAATTTTTCAGTCAAACTTGGGAGAAAGGGCGAGATTGAGATTGGAACTCACACCCTCACGGACACTGTATTGGCAGATGAGTGTCTTATCCATTCTGCCACCTTCTTCCTCATTCTGACACAGTGTAGAGATAGGAAGAAAAATAATAGATGTCCTTCTTCTTCTTCTTTCTGTTACACGACCAACATCGACTTGCTGATGACTCTGTCGTGGTTCATGCATGCTGGGTATTTTCGTGTCTCCATAACCCACCGAACACTGACATAGGTTACAGGATCTTTAACGTGTGTATTTGATCTTCTGCGTGCGTATACACACGAAGGGGGTTCAGGCACTAGCAGGTCTGCACATATGTTGACCTGGGAGATCGGAAAAATCTCCACCCTTTACCCACCAGGCATCGTCACCGTGATTCGAACCCGGGACCCTCAGATTGAAAGTCCAACGCTTAAAGCACTCGGCTGTTGCACCCGTCAATGTTAAAGGTTCCATAGCATTCTACGGCCATTAGGGCAGTGAACTCATATCCACAGTGTCTTGGACCTTGCATAGAAAGGCAGGACCCAATTCTCCCCTTTCTTTGAATTGATTTCAAATCTGATGCCTGAGTGCACTCAGAAAGATAGATTTACTCATTTAGGAATATTATTTCAGTTGACTTTTATTTCTTTTCTTTTCTTTTTTTATATTCTTAAAAAAAATTTTTTTTTTTAGTCACTTCTTATGCTGTTGTAAAAAATGTATTGTAAATTTTCATTTTGTCAGAAGTCTTTAAAGGCCTTTTCAACACTGAAGTTTTGCTTTTGCAAACTTCAAAAGTTCGCCATTTTCATCATAAAAAACCTGCAAAAAACTTGCTGTGGTTTGATACTGTGGAGAGTTCAAAGAAAGTTCTGTCTGATTTCTTAGTAAAAATTTTGTTGTTGAAATTTCATTGAAACTACCATGAAACTAAGTTGTTGCTTTTTTAACATGAAAAGCTACATGCATGTGTGTATGTGCATGCACGCGCACGCGCGCGCGCACACACACACACACACACACACACAATAAATACACACACACACACAATAAATACACACACACACACACACACACACACACACGCACACAATAAATACACACACACACAATAAATACACACACACACACACACACGCACACACACAAATCATAAATTGACTCAAGAATCTTCTTCATTGTCTTACTGCCATCAAGCACGCCTCATGATATTAATAAAATATTTTTCATTGTCTACCGCTTTCATTCAAACACTCAAGATTTTAGATAAGAAATTCTTCTCTCTCCCCCCTTTTTCTCTCCCCTTTGTGCAGCCATTCATGTGGGTAAACAACAAACACACAAAGTTCACAGTGGGAAATTCCCCCCCCCCCACCCCCCCCCCCCTTTTTTTCTCTTTTGTGTAGCCATGACATAAGTGAACAATGAACACACCAAGTTCACACTGGGAAATTCTTTCCCCCCCCCCTTTTTTTTCTCTTGTGCAGCCATACATGTGGGTGAACAACGAACACACCCAGTTCATGCTGGGAAATTCTTTTTCCCCCTTTTTTTCTCTTATGTGCAGCCATACATGTACATGAACAACAAACACACGCAGTTCACACTGAGAAATTCTTTTCCCCGCATTTTTTTCTCTTGTGCAGCCATACATGTTGGTGAACAACAAACACACGCAGTTCACACTGAGAAATTCTTTTTCCCTCTTTTTTTTCTTTTGTACAGCCATACATGTTGGTGAACAACGAACACACCCAGTTCACACTGAGAAATTCTTTTCCCCCCCTTTTTTTTTCTCTTTTGTGCAGCCATACATGTTGGTGAACAACAAACACACCAAGTTCATGCTGGGAAATTTTTTCCCTCTTTTGTGCAGCCATACATGTGGGTGAACAACGAGCACACCAAGTTCACGCTGGGTCGCTTCGTCAAAGACCTCAAGTTCAGCCAGAACAACCTCGACGATGACGACGACAGCAGCGAACAACACTACACCCCTCCCGCTCTGTCTGCCGAGCACGTGGTTGGCTACGCTTACGGTGGGCAACGCCCCCACAGCGAGTCTGAACATGTTGCCAACCCAAACGCCATTGTGATCCGCGGGCCACAGGGCATCGAGGTTTTGAACCTGCTGTCAGGCCAGCCAGTCACGCGCCTGGAGGTGGCGGACACCAAGGCCATCAACTTCGACGTGGACAAGGATGGGGAGCTGGATAACCTTGTGTGGGACTTGGGCAAGGTGGGGGTTTGTGGGGGCTGTTTGTGTGTGTGTGTGTAGGAGGGGGGGTGCGTTGGGGGTGGGGGGGGTGTGGGGGGGGGAGATTTAGGGGTGTGTTTGTTTGTGTGTGTGTGTGAGGGGGGGTGGCGGGCGGATGCAGGAGGGGGGGGCCGAGGGGGGTGGGGGATTGAGGGGGGGTTTGTGTGTGTGTGTGTGTTTGTTTGATGGGTTTTGTGTGTGTGTGTGTGTTTGTGAGCTTGTGTGTTTGTAATTGTGTGTGTTTGTGTGTGTGTGTGTGTGTGTGTGTGTGTGTGTGTGTGCATGCCTTTGCAGGCACATGCATGTAAAATCTGTTGAAAGTGCATGGTGAACACATGAATTCTTCATGGTCTTCTGGACACAGTGTAAATGATGGTATACTATATGCCTCTAAAATGATCAGCTTGAGGAGGATTGAAGCGTACACCATTAATATCAAGTTTTGCTTGATTTTTAAAGTTATCTCCAGGGTCAGACTTTGAGTCATGAACTGTCAGAAAGAGTCACCATAAAATATACATGCTTCATGTGTTGTTGACAATGTCATATCAAATACTTCTGGGTTGTTGGCAGAGTTATAGTTTGTCTAGTAATTGCAGTAGTAGTAGTAGTGGTAGTAGAAGTAATAATTTGATATTGTTGTTATTCTAATTGTTATGATTATTATCATTCTGATAATGATGATGATGATGATTCTTTTTTTTTCGTTCTGCATTCACTCGTATGCACACGAGTGGGCTTTTACATGTATGACCGTTTTTACCCCGCCATGTAGGCAGCCATACTCCGTTTTCGGGGGTGTGCGTGCTGGGTATGTTCTTGTTTCCATAACCCACCGAACGCTGACATGGATTACGGGATCTTTAACATGCGTATTTGATCTTCTGCTTGCATATCCACACGAAGGGGGTTCAGGCACTAGCAGGTCTGCACATGTGTTGACCTGGGAGAGCGTAAAAATCTCCACCCTTTACCCACCAGGCGCGGTCACCGTGATTCGAACCCGGGACCCTCAGATTGAAAGTCCAACGCTTTAACCACTCGGCTATTGCGCCCGTCGATGATGATGATGATTGCTGTTATTATCATCACCGTCATCACTGTCAGCATTGAACCCCAAGTGTCCGGTGTCTTTCCCCATGTCCACCAGGGTCACTCGGTGTGCCACCTGGACATCTGGCGCCTGACGCCGGTCAAGGAGCGTCTGGAGCAGGTGCCTCTGTGCATCTCTCACCGCTTCGTCTGGATCCACTCGTGGGCCATGGAGGAGGACGTCTTCCACAAGGTGCCCCCTGTTCTCATCAGGAGGTCAGTTTCCGTTTCAGTTTCAGTTTCTCAAGGAGGAGTCACAACCAGAGCTCACAGTTAGCAACAACATGGGGGAAAAGAATGGTCATAAAAATTAAGAACGCTAGCGCTAACAGTTAGCATATCACTGCCTTCGGACAAATCCATATACGCTACACCACGTCTGCTAGGCAGATGCCTGACAGCAGCATTACCCATCACGCTTGTCAGGCCTTGAGTGCAGGCTTTTATATTTGTGTTCCTATCAGATTGGGTTTCTTTTTACTTAATTTTGCCAGAGGACTACACTCTTGTTGCCGTGGGTTCTTTTTCAGTGCGCCAAGTGCGTGCTGCACACGGGACCTCGGTTTATCGCCTCATCTGAAAGACTAGACGCTCAGTTTGATTTTCCAGTCAAACTTGGGGAGAAAGGGCGAGAGCGGGATTCGAACCCACACCCTCATGGACTGTCTGTATTGGCAGCTGAGCATCTTAACCATTCTGCCACCTTCCTCCTCGAGGTCAGCGCTCACAGAGGTCAAGACAAATTAAATTGAATCTTTTTTTTTTTTTTTTTTTTTAATTGCTTAGCCAACTGCAGAGGGGCCCTTGTCAGGGCTGGTAACCTGTTGGTTCTTAACTCATTCCACTCCAGGTATGAGTTAACTCGTACCATGATTACTTCCCTTGTGGACCAGGTATGAGTATTCTCTTAATAATAATAATGGATACTTGTATAGCACACTATCCAGAAATCTGCTCTAGGTGCTTTACAAAAACGCTTTGTTAACATAAAACATTACATCTATGTTACATACACACACCAAAATATGACTACACACACACACACACACACACACACACACACACACACACACACACACACACTGCGTACATACATTTTAACAATACATGTGTATCTAACAGCTACCCTAACACATACGCACACATAGGCAGGCACAAACTTACATAAACGCACGCGCACACAGTACACATTCATATACATGCATGTAGTTATGTACACATACATATGTATACATACATAGTCAAGCACAGCTAACGCAAAGGAAGTGGAACTGCCACAATTGAATTTATTGCTGAGGGAAAAGGTGAGTTTTGAGACGAGATTTAAAAGATGCGAGGGAATCAGAATGACTGAGGTTATCAGGGAGCTTATTCCACGTCTTCGGCGATTGAAAAGAAAACGATCTGTGTCCATAGGTCTTACTTCTGATACCAACACACCATTCTTTTTTTTTCTTTTTTTTTAAAGGGCTTTTTAACCTCTTTCATTCAAGATTTTACAAATATAGTGGCACACAAGAAAGAAAAAGAAAGAAAAAAAGAAAAAAGACAAAAATTCAGAAGAATACAAATGGAACACTTTTACATTACTTGCCATATAGTTGCATAACCTGTAGGATATCTTATGCGTGTCCACATCTACATACATGCACACACACACACACACACACACACACACACACACACACATATGCACACACACACACACATGCACACACACGCACACACACACACATGCACACACACACACACAAAAAAAGCCCACATCCAAACCATGCATGGATAATATATAACCAAGGTATACAACAACACACATGTGAAAAAAAACCACCCCAAAAAACACATTCATTTCCAGAATTTGGACATGGTGAATTTTAATTAATGTGGATGGTCTTAAGTTACAATATAATACAAATTAATATCACACACACACACACACACACACACACACACACACACATATATATATATATATATATATATATATATATATATATATATATATTTAAAAAAAATTTTTATGGCCTATGTATGTTGTGCAGGATAATTGTTTTGATCTCTAGAACTGCTTTGACTCTACATATATTAAGGTTAAATATATACTACTGTGCAAGGGTGGATTTACCTTTGGTTGTCTGTCAGTACCATGTAGTAAAACCACTTTATTCTAAATGATGTGTGACACATATTTACTCGTATGCATGACAAATATTTTTCTAAGTTGTACCGTGCCTTAATTTGATGCAAGAGGTTTTCTAATACTGGTGGTGTCCAAAACACTATTCTAATTTTGTTTATTCTTACTTGGTATAGTTCGCACTCTAAACTCAACCATTTACGGATTCTGGAAGCATGAAAACGAAGCTTTGTTTGACCGATGAAATCAACAATTCTCCATCTGTTTTCACTGTTTTAGTGAACCACCCTGTTTTTTTTTTACCTGCAGTGGTCTCATGTAGTGCTGGTCAAGGTGAGTTGTAGCGTGCATGTAGCTGTGGGGTAGAATGAGTTAAAACCATTTGAAGAGAACGGAATATAACATTAAAGGGTTAATCATGACAACAATAAGAAGATCAGTTTACCCACATCTCGCTCAGCCCACTTAAAATTTAACTCTTTCACTGCCAAGTTTCTGTGTGAAAAAATGCTCCCATGATCAGTTTAACCACATCTCGCTCAGTCCACATAAAGTTTAACCCTTCCACCGCCAAGTTTCTGTGTGAAAAAATGCTCCCATGATCAGTTTACCCACATCTCGCTCAGTCCACATAAAGTTTAATCCTTCCACCTCCAAGTTTCTGTGTGAAAAAATGCTCCCATGATCAGTTTAACCACATCTCGCTCAGTCCACATAAAGTTTAACCCTTCCACCGCCAAGTTTCTGTGTGAAAAAATGCTCCCATGATCAGTTTAACCACATCTTGCTCAGTCCACATAAAGTTTAACCCTTCCACCGCCAAGTTTATGTGTAAAAAAATGCTCCCATGATCAGTTTAACCACATCTCGCTCAGTCCACATAAGGTTTAATCCTTCCACTGCCAAGTTTGTGTGTGAAAAAATGCTCCCATCATCAGTTTACCCACATCTCGCTCAGTCCACATAAAGTTTAATCCTTCCACCTCCAAGTTTCTGTGTGAAAAAATGCTCCCATGATCAGTTTACCCACATCTCGCTCAGTCCACATAAAGTTTAACCCTTCCACCTCCAAGTTTCTGTGTGAAAAAATGCTCCCATGATCAGTTTACCCACATCTCGCTCAGTCCACATAAAGTTTAACCCTTCCACCGCCAAGTTTGTGTGTGAAAAAATGCTCCCATCATCAGTTTAACCACATCTCGCTCAGTCCACATAAAGTTTAACCCTTCCACCGCCAAGTTTCTGTGTAAAAAAAAATGCTCCCCAGTCCCAAATATTTGAGATACGATGCTCTTAGTCCCAGGCTTCTGGTCATGTCAAAACAGCACAAATTCAATGGACTTGTTCACTTCAAACTTGGTCAGGGGGAAAAGGTTAGTCATTGTTCTGTTGGTCTTTTTTTACACGACTCTTTGGTGTTGATTAAAGTCACCTATGGCAGTGCACTGTCTTGTCAGCTAAAGAGCTAAAGTCACCAATGGTGGTGTGAAAGAGTTAATATTAAAAAAGACTAATTCGTCTTCTGCTGTTTCAGTCAACATTATATCTGAATCAAGTTAGAAATATTGATTTCCCTCAGGAGGTGAAAAAGTGTGCCCTGGGGAATTATACCGGAACAAAATGTTCATGGAGCCAGCTGTGAAATGTTTGTGTCTGATCTCATGTAGACCCCAGCAGTCCCAGTCAATCGGATGTTTTATACTGAGAGGCTGGGGCTCCATTGTACCAGATAACCTGATTTATTTGTGAATCGGTAGACAGTGGTATTTGGTACTAGTTAACTGATTTAGATAAATAAAATAAATAAATAAATAAATATATATATCTTCTTTTTTTCCCCCTCAAGGCCTAACTGAGCACATTGTGTTATGGTGCTGGTCAGGCATCTGCTTAGCAGATGTGGTGTAGCGTATCTGGAATCGTCCGAAGGCAGTGATATGCTAACTGCTAGCGCTAGCGTTCCTAATTTTTATGACCATTCTTTTCCCCCATGTTGTTGCTAACTGTGAGCTCTGGTGGCCTCCAGTGCTAAGATCGAGTGATTTATGAATACTTATCATAATGATTACTAATGTTATTAATAGAAATGACAGCAGTTGACCCTAGATAACCTGGTTTAGGTATGAACTCATCATAATGATTATTATGAATAGAAATGACTACAAGGTGACTCCGGATAACCTGGTTTCTGTATGAGCAGATGCTACAGCACGTGAGGCTGTTTCAGTATGGCCAAAAAGGGGGCTATCCTGCGACATCTGCTTGGCCGTTACCGGATGGGTAAAGGGTGGGATTTTTCCGATCTGCCAGGTTAAAAAAGATGCAGACCTGCTTGTGCCTTAACCCCCTTAGTGTGTATACGCAAGCAGAAGATCAGATACACACATTGAAGATCCTGTAATCAATGTCAGCGTTCGGTGGGTTATGGAAGCAATACATACCCAGCATGCACACACCCCAAAAACGGAGTAAAAATGGTCGTACTTGTAAAAGCCCACTCATGTACATACAAGTGAACATGAGAGTTGCAGCCCACAAACGAAGAAGAAGACTCAAGATTTGTATTTGTATCTGTATTTCTTTTTATCACAACAGATTTCTCTGTGTGAAATTCGGGCTGCTCTCCCCAGGGAGAGCGCATCGCTACACTACAGCGCCACCCATTTTTTTGTATTTTTTCCTGCTTGCAGTTTTATTTGTTTTTCCTATCGATGTGGATTTTTCTACAGAATTTTGCCAGGAACAACCCTTTAGTTGCCGTGGGTTCTTTTACGTGCGCTAAGTGCATGCTGCACATGGGACCTCGGTTTATCATCTCATCTGAATGACTAGTGTCCAGACCACCACTCAAGGTTCTAGTGGAGGGGGAGAAAATATCGGTGGCTGAACCGTGATTCGAACCAGCGCGCTCAGATTCTCTCACTTCCTAGGCAGATGCGTTACCTCCAGGCCATCGCTCCACTAGCTGGTCTCTGTATGAACAAACGTGACAGCGTGTGAGGCACTGCACTGTTTCAGTGTGGCCAAAAAGGGGGGTATACTGCGACACCTGCTGGGTCATCACCTGACGAAGAAGGAGGACTACGATCTGATCGCCTTCAGCGCCCTGGGCAGAATGTCCTCCTTTGATCTGTACGGCAACATTCACTGGCAGGTAATGACGGGCGCAATAGCCGAGGGGTTAAAGCATTGGACTTTCAATCTGAAGGTCCTGGGTTTGAATCTCGGTGACGGCGCCTGGTGAGAAAAGGGGGGGGAGATTTTTCCGATCTCTGAGGTCAACATATGTGCAGACCTGCTTGTGCCTGAACCCCCTTTGCGTGTATATGCAAACAGAAAATCAAATACGCACGTTAAAGATCCTGTAATCCATGACAGCGTTCGGTGGGTTATGGAAACAAAAATATACCCAGCATACACACCCCTGAAAGCGGAGTATGGCTGCCAACACGGCGGGGTAAAAATGGTCATATACGTAAAAGCCCACTCGTGTACATCGAGTGAATGTGGGAGTTGCAGCCCACGAATGCAGAAGAAGAAGAAGAAGAAGAAACTGGCAGGTAATAGTTATGATGATAATGATAGAAATAATAATAGTTATGATACTGAAAATAATGATGAGAATAGTAATGGTAATGATGATAAAGGTATCAAAGTACTTTCATACCAGTCATTCACACAATTTGTGTTTGGATTTTGGTGTGAGTGCAAGGGCATATGTGTGTGTGTGCATGCATGTGCGCATGCATGTGTGTGTATTTGTGTGTGTGTGTTTTCTTTCTTTAGTTTGACGTCTTTTCACCGTTTAGTGATATTAGACAGAGAGGGGGGTGGGGTGGGGTCGGGGGAGGGGGGAGTGTGTATATGTGCATGAGAGATGAGGGGTGGGGTACATGAGAAGAAGAGGGATGACTGTGGTGAGTAGCGCCACTAGTGGAAAAGGAAGAGCTACGAAGGACTGGACGAACAGTGAATTTTAATGTGAATTATAACAGTGCATTGAATATCCATATAACAGTAAAAAAAAATTTTAAAGCAAAAAAAGCATGCTTACGTGATCAGTCAAAGGTAGATACCAACAGGACTTTGAATCAAACATTCAGAATTTTTTTTTAAATAATGAATAATTATTCAAAAGATCCCCTAAGGACAAATATGTGTTTGATGGAAACTGGTTGGCTAGTTGTTGTTTTTTTTTTTTTTAAAGAACAGTTGTCTTCCTTTTGGACACTGGACAAGTATGTGGTAGACATTGACTTCTTTTCCACACAGACACTGTATATTTTTTTGCAAAATTTAGTTCAAAGGGCATTAAAACGGAATCGATAAATTAAACTTCTAACTGGTCTTGGCTGGGAGACAGATAAATCATTTAGGAAAGCCTTGGGGTTGCTTGCTGTAACTCTTCATGCAGTGACAGTAACATTGGACGTCTAAATCTTTTAGCCTATGTTCATGTTCTGGTGTTGATCACTTGACAACTTTTTCTATACGCCTACAACACTCTTGTAGATCTAATTGGATACTGAGGAGGATTGAGCCTTTGCTGTTTCCTGCTGCCTTTCTGGCAGCCTGATCTGCCCTCTCATTTGCAAAAATTCCACAGTGAGAAGGCACCCAAATGAAAGTCACATGGATGCCTTTGATTGAATGTGTGTGTGTGTGTGTGTGTTGCAGGCACCCAAATGAAAGTTACATGGATACCTTTGATCGAATGTGTGTGCATGTGGGTGTTGCAGGCACCCAAATGAAAGTTACTGGGATACCTTTGATTGAATGAGTATGTGTGTGTGTGTGTGTGTGTGTGTGTGTGTGTGTGTTACAGGTGTCAACGACGTCCAGCTGGCACAAGTTGTCTATCAAGCTGCGGCGCAAGTCAATAGAGCATGTGCCCCGAGAGGTGGAGGATGAGTTCATGCAGTCCTTCTCCCCAGGGTTCATCCTCATGCCTCTGGACGTGGAGGACAGGAAGGTCTGTTGACATTCTGTTGTTGTTGTTGCGGGGGTCGTTCGTTTATTTGTTTATAGTCTGTTCGTCTAAGATGATGATATTAGACTGAAAATAGATGATATTTACAACAGGGGGTTTTCGCTTCAATTTTTATTTTACAGGGGATATCACATCAGTGTTTACAACAGAGGTCATAGCGCCAGTGTTTACAACAGGTGTTATCGCGTCAATGTTTATAACAGGGGATATCGAGGAGAGGGTGGGGGGGGGGGGGGGGGTATCGCAGCAATATTTTTACAACAGGGGGGTTATCGCATCAATGTTTACAGTGATATTATTATTTGGATTATTATCATTCCTGTCATAATGATGATTGTTAGTATTTATTAGAAATCGACATTTCTGTATATTTGAATGAAAAGGGGGGTGGTTGAGGTGGGGGTGAGGGCGGGGGGGCAAGGGGGAGGGGACTAAGAAAGGAAGAGAGACAGACAGACAGACATACAGAGATTCAAGATGGTTTATTCAATTAAGGCCATAGCCCCATATGAATAGGGGGTAATAACAGCTTTACATGTGTCATTGCAATTGGTAATATAAACAATATAACGTCATTCACAACAAACTATCAGTGAATCTAAGAAATGAATGTCTCTCTTAATTGCAGTGCTTTATAAAGATACATAGCAAAACTACGTATGGTGTTTTCATCGTTAGATGCCATTAATAAACATAACCGAAACAAGCATGGATTTATATAATATTTGGGGGGAATAAATTGTATTCGTAAGTCAGTCAACACAGGGCATTTTAAAACAAAGTGAACTTCATCCTCTCTTGATTCTTTGCATAGTGGGCACAATTGTTCAGAATGACATGTTGCTTTGTAACGATATCTGTGAAGATCAGACAGACAGACAGACAGAGAGAGAGAGAGAACAGAATGTGGAAAAGATAGAGTACAAAATCTAAAATGGAGAGGGTGAGTTTCAGTGATTGGAGAAAGAAAAAGCATTATATTGGAAGGGTGTGTGTGAGAGGCGGGACGGGGGGAAGCGGGATCTGGTTTCTCTTCAAAAAACGAGAAAATCTTTCGCCTTTTTGTTGTGGGGAAGTGGTGTTGGGGGTGTGTGTTTTTGTGTGGGTGTGAGGGTGCAGAGATGCCAACTGTTATCGTATTTAACAACACATACTTAACCATGACCCACTAGTGCAGACTCCAGCAGGGGTCTGACATTCCTGTCCTGTGCAAACTACTATCCACCTATACGGAGAAAATGAAAGTAGTTACAGCCGATAATCTCCCGGAAGTAGGTAACCTCCCCTTCGCCACCCTGACTAGCGCCCTTGTTTTTCTGGCAGCCATCGTGACTCCTGTTCCTGTGCTCTTCATATGGTTAAAAATTTTTTTGTATTTTCTGTCTGTATTTTTTGTCAAAGTATGTCTTCAATCAGTCAAAATTGTTCCGACGAGTTCATTTTTGACTACATTGCAGTGTCACATGCTTTCCTGTTGTAATATTAACCAGACGCTCTAAACCTATTGATGACGAGGCCAGGGCAGTCACTGCTGACCATGTGTGTTTACACTGAAACAGCATTGGGTGAACCAATCAATTTAATCAACTTAAGAGGGAACATGGCTGAATAAAGTGTTTGTATGCCTTGCAGGTAAAATGTAAGTTTGCTGATGTGGCTCGGAGTCAGAGTGTTCCTACCAAATTCAAACTGTTCCTACCAAATTTCCTGATTGTTCCTACAAACACTTGACAGGAGTTGGGATCTCTGAGTGTGTGTGTGTGTGTGTGTTTGGTTTGTGTATGTGTCTTCTGGGTGTGTGTGGAGTTACTGACTGAGAGAGAGAGGTTTGTGTGTGTGTGGGGTGGGGGGGGGGTCGGAGGGTTGAGTTGTGGTGGAAGGGGGATTGTATGTGTGTAAGTGAATGTGTGTGTGCCATACAAAAGGGTTTGAAAAGATGTGGTCCATGGTGGAACAGCTTTTCAAAAAACCCTGGCTTGTTCGTTACCTTACAAATCATTACCTTCTAAAAAAGTTATGAATGCTTTCATTTAGAATGCCAGTAAACAGCTTTTCAGAACTCTGTCTGTCTGTCTCTCTCTCTGTCTCTGTGTCTCTGTCTGTCTCTGTCTCTCTGTCCCTCTCTCTGTTTCTGCCTGTCTCACTGTCTCTGTCTGTCTGTCTCTGTCCCTCTCTTTCTGTCTCTGTCTCTCTGTCTCTGTCTGCCTCTCTCTCTGTGTCTCTGTCTCTCTGTATCTCTGTCTCTGTCTGTCCCTCTCTGCCTGTCTCTGTCTGTCTCTCTGTCTGTCTCTCTGTCTCTGTCTCTGTCTCTCAGTCTCTGTCTCTCAGTGTCTCTGTCTCTCTCTCTCTCTCTACCCTGTCCTTGTCAATGTGGGGTGTGTACTTGGCTGTGGAGTGGAGTTTAACGACCCATTGGCCAAAAGCCCCTGGCTAAAGTCTTTGGGTGGGGGAT
>NC_134884.1:8177309-8204809 GCF_041734735.1 Babylonia areolata
TGTGTGTGTGTTGTGTGTGTGGATGTGTGTTGTGTTGCATGGGTATATGTGTGTGTGTGTTCGTGGGCATAGTGTGTGTGTGTGGGTGGGTGTGTTTTTAGGCATAGTGTGTGTGTGTTTTGAGTGTGTCTTATGTTTGTGGATGTAAGTGTTTGTAGGCATAGTGTGTGTGTTTGTGTGTGTGTGTGTGTGTGTGTGTGTTATGTTTGTGTGTGCTGTGTTGTGTTTGTGTGTTTGTAAGCATAAATCAAATGGCCCATTTTGTAGTCGTCTGGACTGGAAGAAATAAGATATGATTTGATGTGATTTGTAGGCGTAGTGTGTGTCACATGTCTGTCTGTGGAATGTTTGTGTGTGTTGTGTTGTGGAAAAGCGATGTGTGTGTGTGTGTGTGTGTTTGTGTGTATTTGTAGGTGTGGTAGTGTGTGTGTATTTGTGTGTGTGTGTGTGTGTGAAGTTGTGGAACTCATGTTTTGTACATACATGTATGTGTATATGTTTCTGTGCTTGTTATTATTTTTTTTTTTTGCTTAGTAATGTATACAAATCCATGCACATGGGTGAAAGATTTTGTAAGTGTGGTTGTGTGTATGTGTGTGTGTGTGTGTTTGTGTGTGTGCTCATGTGTGTGTGTGTGCTAGTTAGTATATTTTTTAGCATCTGTTCATATTGTAATATGTTTTGTGTATCTTTCAGCATTTGTTTGTGTTGGAAAGTGTACAGTGTCTTGCATGGAAGGGTGGGTTGATGGGTTTACATGTGTGTAATGTTTGTGCATTTGTGTGTGTTGGGACCTGGAAGGTGTACCTGTGAAACTTGGGGAAGAATAAAGGGATGAAATGCAGGTGTCAGCTTAACTGAGACAGAGAGAAAGAATTTTGCAGGCCCTTATGGATGAGGTTAATATCATTAATAAGAGACTGAGAGCAAGAATTTTGTGCAGATATGAATGAACTTGATATGTATATTCAGTGAATAAATGAACTAGTGTGTGTATCCAAATAGGGTGGTTGCAGCTTTACAGTAATATTCCTCAGTTGATGTTGTTGTTACAAAATGTTCTCAGTTTCGTTGTGTGTTTTCTTCATTGCTAACAGTTCGGTGAGCTTTTGGCTCTGTGTGTACATGTGTGTATGTGTGTGTGCGTGTGTGTGTGTGCACTTGCTTGGTTGACTTACAATGTTTTATATAAGTAAAGCAATGCATTTATTGCCAGTGTCTAACCTCCATGCCCCAACATGGTTCACAGGATTAAAATATTTTTTAATATTTTGTGTGTATGTGTGTGTGTGTGTGTGTGTGTGTGTGTGTGTGCATTATTTTCTTCTAAACAAATAATGTAATTACTGATGTTATTGCTGCTGTTATTTTTTATTTTTTTTTTTTCCTGCCCCATCAGTGGAGCACATAACGCTTCAGTGGCATTACTCCCACGCCGCTCATTTAGATTCCCCCCCATACATGGCTACACCTGGGTTCGTCTGTCACTGTTATTTTTGCCTCTTTGAACATTTTTTGACAGTTGACGCTTTTGAACTTTATCAATAATTACAGATTTTTTTTTCTTTTCTACATGAATGTTGAATGAACATGTGTGAAGATGTAATTGTGTGTGTGTGTGTGTGTGTGTGTGTGTGAAGTATGAATACAGACTGCACCTCCATAAAGATATCGGTATTTCCATTTGTCGTCTTGTATGAAATTACCAGTTACCCTGACATAATTGTTACGAAAAGTGATGTCAGTGACCACAAGAATAGTTGATGAGTAATATATATATATATATATATATATATATCGATAACGACGATATATCAATATATATATATATATTTATGGGTAAAAAGTTTTTTCTTACTCAATGCTGCAGTCACTATAATGGTTTGGGTGGGTTTTTTTTTTGTGTGTGCGTTGAAAAAAATGCTACTGCAGAAAGAGGTCTGGTTGCATTTCCATTTTCAGTCCTCAGCTTTTTGTTTTGTTTTCTGCTTATTAGGACAGATGGAGTGGTGTTTGTTTTTTGTTACGTTATATGTTTTTGGATTGTATGTATATGTATGTGTGTGTGTTGTTTTTATACCAGTTTATACAGTTTAATACCACCTTTGGAAATTGGTCTGTTGATGTTCACACACACACACACAATTACACACAAAATCACACACACACACACACACATACACACACATAAACATGGACACAAAACCACCAGTATATATTTCACATTTTCTCTTTATTATATATGTAACAAACATATCACAATAGAAAACACTTGATTCAATTTACAACAGTTATGATGTTATTATAAACACAAGATTTATTTTAACATCAATAATTACTCTTTATGGATTACTCAAAATATTTTTTGCTAGGGATAAAACTGTTCGCTTTTATCAGTCAAATTCCAGCTCTATAAAGATTTAGATAAGAGAACTAAGTCTTTTTTTAGTTCTTCAGTCAGCAGTTTTGTTTCTATATTCAATATCAGCATGTTGCGTGATCATATTTAAAGACCTAAGATGTTATCTTGATGGAAAGAAAAACAAACAAAAAAAGAAACATTATGTTCTTTGATCTGTAACACTCCTTTTCTTTAAAATATGTGTTGGTTTACAAACAAAATTCTCACTAGGTTTGACTCCTCCCTCCACAACTGGTTAAAAGGGATAGTTTTTTTTCAGTTTTCAGTAGCTCAAGGAGGCGTCACTGCGTTCGGACAAATCCATATACGCTACACCACATCTGCCGGACCAGCAGCGTAACCCAACGCGCTTAGTCAGGCCTTGAGAAAAAAAAACCCAACCCCTCCCCCCCCCCTCCCCCCGAAAAACCCCCCACTACTAATAATATGTATAAGGCGCAAAAACTTGATGAAGTCAGCTATAAGCGTACATAAATAAATAAATAAATAATTAATAATTATAATATAAAAAAGTAGTAGTAGTACTACTGCTACTAAAAGGGATAACGTGCCCATAGCCTTCGTAAGGCCATTGGGGCAGGAAATTCATATCCCCTGTGTCCAAGGATTGCTATGGGAAGGCGGGACCTAGTCCTCCTCTCCTGCTGTTTTAAACTTCCCCAACCGGCCAGGTACTCATTCACACCTGGGTGGAGTGAGGAAAATTGGAGTGAGGTGTTGACAGGCGCAACAGCCGAGTGGTTAAAGCGTTGGACTTTCAATCTGAGGGTCCCAGGTTTCGAATCATGGTAACGGCGCCTGGTGGGTAAAGGGTGGAGATTTTTACGATCTCCCAGGTCAACATATGTGCAGACCTGCTTGTGCTTGAACCCCCTTAATATTCATACGCAAGCAGAAGGTCAAATACGCATGTTAAAGATCCTGTAATCCATGTCAGCATTTGGTGGGTTATGGAAACAAGAACATACCCAGCATGCACACTCCTGAAAACGGAGTATGGCTGCCTACATGGCGTGGTAAAAACAGTCATACATGTAAAAGCCCCATTCGTGTTCATATGAGTGAACGTGGGAGTTGCAGCCCACGAACGAAGAAGACGACGAAGGAGTAGCGTGCCTTTCCCATGGACATACAACGCTGAAACGGGGGCCTCAAACCCTCATCTCTGGATCAGCAAGTCCAGTGCTTAACCAATTCTACCACTCCTCAACATCTGTCTTCCTTTACCTCACTGCCACACTGAAAAATAAGCCTGCTGAAAAAAACTAGTGGAACAATCTAGAAATCAGGCATTACTCAGTTACACACATGTGCCATTTGCACAAACACACATTCAAGTGTACACAGATGTACTCACACAAACCAGCATGCATGCATGTACAAACAACATAACTTCCTTGTTAGTGGAAGGGAAGAAGGGAGAATGTGGAACATTTTACACAAACTGTTGTCCAAATCCAAAATGAGACATTGTATACATGTGTGCTTACACTCATTCATATAGTAATCATAATAGTGAACTACTCCTCAAGTAGATTTGTTTTAGATCTAATCCTCTTCAAATGATTTATAAAAATGGAAAGGAACATGAATTAATAAATTCACACAAACACACACACCACACACACACACACACAATCCATTCACTGATCATGTACACATGGACATTCATTCATGGGCATTCATATACATAAATGGACAAAGCGCACATTTAAAAAAATCCATCTTTACGGTAGTCTTATCTCTGTCTATCACTGTATCAGTGTATTTTTTCTAACAGTATATGTTAATGGTTAGGTGTGTGCATGTTTCTTCCATTGTCAGTATGCCGACATATAAGGCAATTGCTTTGTTTTTCGAAACGTATAATACAAAGTAAATACTGGTAATTAAGGATAGAAGAGATTAATACTGATAATACAGGCTACAGATAATAACATGCACGGTTTGCTGAAAGGGTACTCATGGTATACTTCTCTTGATACAAAGAAAATAACAAATAAATAATGTAATTTTAGGAAATAACTTATACCTTTGATAATGCATACACTTTACATTGCTTACTGTTACACTACTCTATGAAAGATACTGTATTGTGAGGATCAGTTTGCACAAAATGAGGTCTCAGACCTGTACTCTCTCTGATACACAAATGTACACACATACTTCAATGACAATAACCGTGTACGGACACAAGTCCAAGTGGCGCAACTGAAATAAATAAACTTTACAGCGCCATGTTGACTAGTACAGGTATTACACAGACAAAAAAAACAATCTTGTCACAGACCAGAGAGCAAACTTCATAATCAGACATATTCAGCAGACTGAAAATTACTTCACACATGTTTTCGTTTCTTTTATAGAAAAAAAAAAAGACAAAAAAAAAGACCACTCCTTGCTCTATGTGTCAGTTGCTGAAGGAAATTCCCTCGATTCCTTAGACAGCTGAGGTAACAGACGTGCAAACATTCAACATGAAATCACAAAACAAATGTTAAAAACTGCATGATTGATAACCAATGTTTAACTTCATAGTTATCATCTTCATTAAAAAAAAAAAAAATAAAAAATTAAGAAGAAAAAAAACACTCTTACCAGCATTATGCATTCAGTTACAGCCATCAAAAGTCCACGATATTTACATACAGACACAGGTTAAACAACACACATTATATGGCAGTGATAGGGAAAGTTAAGTAACATTCATCATTATTTACACTTGTCAAATCACAATGGCTGGGTTTTGAAGTTCTGTGGAATGTCCATTGTGTGATCCTGGTTTGCTTTGTAAACAAAACTTCACAAACTGAGAAAAACAAAAGAAGGAAAAAACAAAGGTGAGGATTTCCATTATGAATAATGAGAACCACACATCTGACACAGAAATCACTTTCACATAATTCATGAATAATGGGGGGCATTTCTTGGATAAATAATGAGAACTACTTGTCTGACATATATTGATATAGATCACTTTCACATGATACAAAAACAAAACAAAACAAAAAACGGTGGTTCTGGATTCAGTGTTAACAGGTTCAGGAAAGTCAATGCACTGATTTTTTTGTTTTTGTTTGTCAAATCTTTTATGTAACATAACAAGAACACTAACAAATCAGACCATGAACATCTGTCAACCTGTAAGTTCACTGTAAAAGACTGATTTTTTTTTTTAAACTAAGAAATTTAAGACAAACATTACAATCACACTGCAACAAACAAAACAATTAGCACCATATTAAATCATACACTGAATGGCTGAAAAATAAAATGCAGAAACTGTGTACAGTGGGACAGCTTCCTGTCTCTTGCTTACACACACTTCGAACACTACCATCTGAGAACAAATACTCTTCCATGCAACACCCTTGTCTAATATCATACACTGTCTGCTGCATCCTTTTTTTTTCTTTTCTTTTTTAAAAAATTTTTTAGTCAGTGAATTAAACACTGCAAATACTACATGCAAAGGTAGATTGTTTTGTTTTGATTTGTCTTTATAATCAAATCTTCAACAGATTCAGTGAAACATTGTGGAGGGGGTGGGGGGGGGGAGTTCTATTATATACTGTACATATAATATACTATAATCTTTTTCTAGAATACAGTATACTACAACCAATATCCACAAAACTATAATTTGCATTACAAGTCCACACAGTACCATTCAAAACCAATTCATATCTTTGGCAACAGAAGGGACTTGGATTCTGACGGTGACTGTTAGCAAACGGAATGGGGGAATTCAAAATTTTCTTTCTTCTTTCTTTCTTGTTTTGTTTTGTTTGGGATTACTCTGTACATCTTCACTTTACTCATGAAATTTATACAGCTCTAATTTTAAAAAAATATATATGGCACAAGTTCTCTGTCTCATTATTTCCAGTCCCTCCCGCCTCCTGTTACTTCTAACCCTCCTTTCCCTGTGTTCAGATTTCTTCAAGTGCTCCTTTTCTCGCCAGTGCTTGGCTTATGAGTTTATTATTGCCTGGGCATGCTCTCATGCGCAAATATATATATATATATCATATTAATTTTGACTCACCAGCTGGATTTATCATTATGTCAACCACACAGAGCTAAAAGAGGAAGGATTTCAGAACAAAACAAAAAAGAAAAAAAACAAGAGAGGGGGTAGAGAGGAAGGATAGCTACTGACTGTATGCTGTGTCAGTCACAAAAGTTATTTCATAGTGGTTCTCTTTTCCTTTTCTTTTCTGTAACCTTACACTTACAGTATTTCTTCTTTTTTTAACTCACAATATAGCTACACATATGTTCAACAAAAACAGAAATATTCAGACTGTCATTCTGGAGACAAGCCAAAACTTAAATACAATGTATAAATCCTTTGTTTTAAACCTCTTAGAAAAAAAAAACCCCCACCTAAGACAAAAACAAAATAGAAGTCATTGGTGTCTTTCAAAATTTCTAAGCAGAGGGAAGCCAAAGCCTGTTCATCAGAGGCCAAAGTTTTGACAGTTACTTCTTTGGTGAACACACCACCAACAGCACACTGTATTGTATTGTATTGTATTGTATTGTATTGTATCGTATTGCATTACCTTATGTCACAACTAAACACCTCTGCCCATGACTGCAGCAAAAGAAACAGTTTAAGACAAGAGAACTCGGCAAAACATCCTCAGTCAGCGTACAATGTTCCACTGAAAAAGTGCTGATGATGGGGCAGGGAAAAGATACAAAAAAACAACAACAAAAAACGATTAGTTGATAAAATAACATGGCCAGGGCACTCACTGTCCACCTCAGAACTCCAGGTGACGACTGCTCCCCACCTTCCTCACATCAAGATTACTGCCTCACGTACAAAAAAAAAAAAAAAAAAAAAAAAGGTTAAAGATCCCATAGTGTTTTACAGCCAGGCAGTGAATTCATAATCCTGGGTTTGGCAGTGGAAGACCGGGCCCAATCTTCTCATTACGCTGTTTTAACCTTCCCCACCCCAAAGTCAGGTACCCAATCACACCCGGGTGGAGAGTTAAACTGTAGTAAATTGCTTTTCCCCCAAGGATACAACAGCACACTGAAATGGTGCCTCAAACCTTGATCACTGGTGAACATTGGATCAGAAGTCTAATGCCTCACCACAGCGCCTCCTGCCTATGTGCACAATCCATGGTAACAAGACAGATAAAGCTTTCATTCTTTTGTCAAACCGCTCCTCCTCCGCACAATGTTTTCAAGCCGTGGCCGAGGAAGGCAGCCCGGCCCTCTCTGTGCAGTAGTACTTCTTGTGAGCTATGAAGGTAGAGTGGTAGGTAAAGCTGATGTCACAGTTTTTGCAGTACGGCACGGGGACAGAGTTCTCCCCAGACCTACTCCCCTGCCGTCCGTTCCTGTCCTGAGCGGCCACAAAGAAGCGTGGGAAGATGGGGCGTGGCGGCGGGGGTGGCGAGGCGGGCAGGGGTGGGGGGGTGAGGTCTGGCTCCACCTTGACGGAAACAATGGAGGGGGGAGAGGCTGGGGGAGGAGGACTGTGGTGGTTGGGGGTGGGACTGTGTGAGGGCGGTCTGGAGGCTGGGGAGTCAGAGGAGGGTGGTGGCTGCGAGGGGGCCGATGGGGGCGTGGCAAAGGTGATGGGCAGGGGAGGGTCGTTGTAACTGTCATCGTCTCTGTCAAGTTCTGCTTCTGTCTTGATGTGGACACTCTGTGTGGGGCTGGAATTGTTCTCTACATCTATCTCCTCGTATTTTGATTCATTTTGTGTTTCGTCTGTTGTTCTGTCCAGAGACTGATCACGATCATCCGCACTCTCTTCTACAGCAGTAACGTCACTTTGTTGGGTTTCTCTGTTCTCAGTGTCACTGTCCAGGGGCTCTTCTTTGATACGCACTGGGCTTTTCTTTTCTGTGGAAGACTCTCTCTCAAAGCTGTTCTTCTCCAAGGGCGACTTTTTGCCTGGACTGGCTGACTGAGGGTGGTTCTCCTTCTCTTCCCGAGGGATCAGTCCGTGAGAGATTTCCATATGAGCACTCATCTCTTCTGGAGATTTGCTCACAAAGTCACACTGGTTACACCGCATAACTTCCTGCATGTACCGGGTGGACATCTCATGGATGCGCAAATGTGCGACCAAAGACCTAGGGTCCGCGAAACACTCCCCGCACAGGTGGCAGGACTGAGGGTCATCCAGAGGCACCAGGATGTCCACCTTCTCATAGGCCTTCCGGGACCGCCTACGCTTGTAGGGCTCGTTCTTCAGCCGCAGGAGCTCAGCCTCCACGCTGAAGGGGCCCTGCACTCCCCTCACGTCGCTGTTGGTTTGGATAGGCACCAGAGGGGGCTCCTGGAACTCGATCATGTGGCCGTCGTTGAAGTCCTCCCCGTTGTCTGTGTGCGTCTTGCCGTGCATCCGCATGCCCCGCACCGTGTTGCCGCGGTAGCCGCACAGCGTGCAGCGGTAGGCGCTCGTTGGGTTGTGGACCTTCATGTGCTCGGCCAGGCGTTTCTCCGTGTGGGTGACGTAATCGCAGTGGGAGCACTTGAGCAGGGAGGCCTGCGCCACCTCGGCACTGCACAGGTGGAGTTTGAGGAGGCGCGACGAGGTGAAGGTGGACCGACACTGGGTGCAGCAGTACTGGCCGGGACTGGGGGAGGAGCCGTTGCTGCCTGGAGACTGGTGGTCGCTGCTGCCGCCCCCAGTGCTGATGATTTCCCCACTGGGCCTCTGAGCAATGATGGAGTGCTCGCTGTTCTTCCCGTGGGGGCAGTAGTACTCCTTGTGCGCCTTCAGGTTGCTGGCTGAGCTGAACTTGATCTTGCACGGAACGCAGAAGAACTTGTAGTAGATGTCTTCGGCGGCCTGGCTGGGCACCGGTGGTTTGATGGCTGAGGGCAGGTAGTGGGGTGGGACGCCAGGTGATGGTTCAGCGTCTTTGCCAGGAGAGGTGGCACTCCGTGGGGACTGGCTCGTTCCCGGTTCTGAGGTGGAGGTCACGGTGGCGGAGGGCTCCGCTTTGATGGCACCGGTTTCAACGCTGCTCCGTGCTGACACTGAGGAACTGGCTGCAGGTGGTGGTCGGAGCTTCTTTCCTGAGCAGTAGTGCTGCTTGTGTATCAAATAGTTTTCATGCTTGTAAAAGATGATGTTACAATCAGTGCATTTGTTGCTTCCAGGAGGGATCCCTGCAAACATGTGGGGCGGGGGCTTGACAGGCAACGCCATGTTGTGCAGGGGGAGGAAGGGGGGGAGGAGGGAGGAGGCCAGAAGGTGAGGGGGCAGGCCGGCCACAGAGGTAGGAACTGAGGGAACCCTGGGCGTGCCGGACCCACCAGGGAGGCTGGCATCCTCTGCACTGCTGGACCTGCCTGCCCCGGGACTGGAACCCGCCGCAGAGGGAGCAGCAGAGACCGGAGACCTGGCTTCCTCTTTCTCCCGTTTGATCTGCTTCTCTGGAGAGCCGGACTCCTCGGTGTCAGACTTCTTGGTGCTCAGGTCCAAGGGCAGCTCTTTGACAGAGTTCTCGGCGTCACTGCTGGAGTACGACCGTTTTGGGGACTTGCTCTGGTGGGCCTCTTCAGGCCCGGACCTGGGCGAAGCGTCCACAGGCTTCGGGGAGGACTTCTGTGGGGACGACACAGACACAGACGCCGGCGACACAGACGTGCTGACAGCTGCAGCAGCGGCAGCGACGTGAATGGACTGCAGCACCGTGGACAGGGGGATGGCCATGTTGGTGACCCCCGACGGGGTCATGACGGGGGCGGCCACAATGACGGCCGGCTGGCCCCCAGGCATGAGGGTGGCCCCGGCCGGCAGCACGCCCCCCTCTCCGGTCAGACCGGCGCCTTGAGGGAAGAGCAGCCCATTCTGACCCAGGGTGGCCAGCTGTAGTGATGCCACGGACATGTTGCCCGCCAGGCCCAGCGTGGGGACCCCGGACATGTCGAACTGGGGGCTCTCCTGCTTCCGCTCCAACGCCGCCGCCCGACCCATGTTGCGCTGGGAGCAGTAGTGCATCTTGTGGCACTGGAAGGTGCTCAGGCTGGAGAACTGGATGTTGCACTCCTTGCAGTAGGTGGCGCTGTTGGGGGGGGCGGCCGTGGGGCCGGGGGCTCCTGCACCTTTGCCCTCTCCACCTGGCTTGACCTTGACGCCCGGCTCAGGCTGCCGGTTGTGGATGCGCATGTGGCGGTTCAGACTGGCGGGCTTGTCGGCGCAGTAGGAGCAGAGGGGGCATTGGAAGGTGGAGGGGCTGTCCAGGCAGGCCGCTTTGGCTGGAGGGGGGGACAGATCCCCTCCGGAACTGTTGTTGCTGTCCGACAGGGGGGCTGGCCGCTTGGTGCCACTGCTGCCCGTTGCTGTGGTGACGTCTGGCTGGGGAGACGTGTGTGCATCCTTGGAGGCGTCGGTGTCCACTTCTTGTTTGATGCGTACCATGTCTGGAAGAGAGAGAGTGCACCGTTTAGTCATTCCAAATGCAGACACAAATTAAAAGCACCACAACAAAAACTAACTGCACATGCCCATGTATGAAAATTTGTCTCAACGAGGCTGTTATGAATTCACCCTTGTGATCTTGATCTTACATAAGATCTGTCTTAGTTGAAGGACTCAAGCTGTGAAAACATTCCTATGAAAAAACAAAAAATGTGTACATTTTCCTTTGACAGATTGTAGTGTATAGCTCTTAGATAAGATAATGAACAAAATGTGTACATTTTCCTTTGACAGATTGTAATGTATAGCTCTTAGATAAGATAATGAACACTGAAATCTGCATTCTGGGCAACAACTTCTATATTCACTCACATCTATGGGTGAGATTTTAATGTATCGTCACTGTTACCCTGCCATTTACTAAGCAGCCATACTCCATTTCCAGTGGTCTGTATGCAGGATATGTTCATGTTTCCATAATCCAATGAATGCTAACATGGGTTAAAGATATTCAAATTGCCAATTTGATATTCTGCATACAAAAATACAAAGCGGATTTAAGAGCTAGCAATTATGCACACACAGAGATATGTGTGCAGAAGTAGTAGTAGTAGTAGTAGTAGTAGTAATCGTAGTAAGTAGTAGTAGTATTGTGTATAGTGTGTACTGAGAGCCATGTGTCCAGTCTATTTGTGGTTATTGTTGACATCATGTAACATTTGTGCTAATACATCATAAAACATGGAAAAAAAAAAAAAAATCCAGCACCTTAAGCCACCATCCAAATATATTCCACAAGTTTGGGCTGCTCTCCACATGGAGAGAGCTCAAGTGCACCATCTTCCCAATTCTCTTTCATTTTTCTGTCTGCCTGCAAGTGTACTTGCTTTCCTATCAAAGTGGATTTTTCTGCATAACTTTGCCAGGGACAACCCTTGTGTTGCCCTGGGTTCTTTTTACATGCGCTGAGTACATGCTTCACCAAGGACTTCCATTTATCACCTCATCCAAATGACTAGCCTCAAGACTACCAATCAAGGTCTACTGAAAGGGCAGAAAATACTTTTTGAGTGTGGGACTGAAATGACTGAATAAAAAAAAAAGGGGGGGGGGGGGTGGAGGGGGAATAATGACAGATAATAGATAGTACTTATATAGTGCAATCTCCCAATCTAATGGGTTCTAAGTGCCTTACATGAAACAACACATACGTAATAACAATCCTCTGCACATGACAAAACATCACATATATGTGTGTCTTTACACCATGACAATGCTACAAATTGCAGGTATGAACACACACACACAAACACATGACAAAAATACCCTACAACACATGCACATGCACACACACACACACACACCTGCGCATGTACACACATCCACCCACAGACACACACACATACACACTATATGATGACTTCAGCAGAGGGCAAAGTGGTGTGTGTAGGAGGAGGAAGAATGCAGACAATTAGCTACGCTTCATCGCACCCAAAGGAACTATAAAAACCATCAAAGGCCCAGAGCAGCCCGCACTGACCTGGGGGAAGGCTGCTGGACCCTTGACAGTCAGAGCCACGGCGGGACCGGGGTCGGGGGCTGATGATGTTCTCAGCCTTCTTCTTGGAGCAGTAGTAGCTCAGGTGACCCTGCAGGGTGCGGGGACTGCTGAACCTCACGCTGCAGAACGGACAGCCGTAGATCAGGGCAGCTGTGGACAGCAAGTGACCATGTGATGGTGAGAGGCCTTGGTTTTCTTTGGGTTTTCTTTTTGTTTTTTTTATCAAAGGTTAAAGCTCCCATAGTCTTTTTCAGCCATCAGGGGAGTGAATTCATACCCAGCTGTGTCTAGGGCTTGGCATAGGAAGGCGGGGGGCAATTCTCTCCTTCCACACTTTTAACCTTCTCCTAACCCAAGTCAGAAACCTGTTCACAACTGAGTGGAGTGTGGAAAATCAGAGTAAAATGCCTTTCCCAAGGATGTAAAAATCATGCCAAAAACAGGGCCTAAAACCCTGAACACAGGATCAGAAGTCTAATGGGTAAGCGATTCTGCCACACCGCCTTGTTCTTATTAAAACAAATGATAAACAACAACAACAACATGGGAACAGACATGAAGAGGTCACAGAATGGATGAGCAGGGATGGGGTGAGTTGAGAGGAAAGTGGAATATCCTCAAACTATGACCTAAAATCTCCAACCTTGAATATCAAAGACAAACCAGGTCATCAAACCAACCTCTTGTTTTCTTAACTGATCCATGTGCATGCCTAAAAGCAAAAAGAAACCATACACAGCAAGGACACATTTTAAGACTAGGCTTTGGATTAAACCCACTGAGCGCTCAACCAGTAATGTGTTAAAAGATGCACATAAGGATGTTTCAATTCGGTTTTTGTACACACCTTCCCAACAGAATGAAACTAAGAGAAATACCAAGAGAAATCAGGAGAAACACCAACAGAAATACACCAGGAGAAACACCAAGAGAAACCAGAAAAATACCAAGAAAAACACCAAGAGAAAGCAGGAGAAACACCAACAGAAAAACACCAGGAGAAACACCAAGAGAAACCAGAAAAATACCAAGAGAAACACCAAGAGAAAGCAGGAGAAACACCAACAGAAAAACACCAGGAGAAACACCAACAGAAAGACACCAGGATAAACACCAACAGAAAGACACCAGGAGAAACACCAACAGAAACTAGGAGAAACACCAAGAGAAAGACACTAATAGAAACACCGAGAAAGCAGGAGAAACACCAACAGAAAAACACCAATAGAAACACCAAGAGAAAGACACCAGGAGAAACACCAACAGAAAGACACCAGGAGAAACACCAAGAGAAAGAGTCAACACCAGGAGAAACACCAACAGAAAGACACCAGGAGAAACACCAACAGAAAGACATCAGGAATAACACCAAGAGAAACTAGGAGAAATACCAAGAGAAACTAGGAGAAACACAAACAGAAAGCAGGAGAAACATCAAGAGAAACTAGGAGAAACACCAACAGAAAACAGGAGAAACACCAGGAGAAGCACCAAGAGAAACACCAAGAGAAACACCTACAGAAAAACAAGAGAAACTAGGAGAAATACCAGGAGAAACACCAAGACAAACTGAGAGAAACACCAGGAGAAACACAAAGAGAAACTAGGAGAAACACCAACAAAAAGACTCCAGGAGAAACACCAAGAGAAACGAGGAGAAACACCAACAGAAAGACACCAGGAGAAACACCAAGAGAAACACCCACAGAAAAACAAGAGAAACTAGGAGAAATACCAGGAGAAACACCAAGACAAACTCAGAGAAACACCAGGAGAAACACAAAGAGAAACTAGGAGAAACACCAAGAGAAACTAGGAGAAACACCAAGAGAAAGACTCCAGGAGAAACACCAAGAGAAACTAGGAGAAACACCGACAGAAAAGACACCAGGAGAAACACCAAGAGAAAGACACCAGGAGAAACACCAAGAGAAAGCAGGAGAAACACCAAGAGAAAGACACCAGGAGAAACACCAAGAGAAACTATGAGAAACACCAAGAGAAATTAGGAGAAACACCAACAGAAAGACACCAGGAGAAACACCAAGAGAAACAAGGAGAAACACCAACAGAAAGACACCAGGAGAAACACCAAGAGAAACAAGGAGAAACACCAACAGAAAGACACCACGAGAAACACCAAAAGAAACTTGGAGAAACACCAAGAGAAGCAAGGAGAAACACCAAGAGAAAGACACCAGGAGAAACACCAAGAGAAGCTAGGAGAAACACCGACAGAAAAGACACCAGGAGAAACACCAAGAGAAACAAGGAGAAACACCAACAGAAAGACACCAGGAGAAACACCAAGAGAAACTAGGAGAAACACCAAGAGAAACAAGGAGAAACACCAACAGAAAGACACCACGAGAAACACCAAAAGAAACTTGGAGAAACACCAAGAGAAGCAAGGAGAAACACCAAGAGAAAGACACCAGGAGAAACACCAAGAGAAGCAAGGAGAAACACCAAGAGAAAGACACCAGGAGAAACTAGGCGAAAGACCAACAGAAAAACACCGAGAAACTAGGAGAAACACTTACAGACACTAGAAACTATGAGAAACACCAACAGAAATTAGGAGAAACACCAACAGAAAGACACCAGGAGAAACACCAAGAGAAACTAGGCGAAACACCAACAGAAAAACACCAAGAGAAACTAGGAGAAACACTTAGAGAAACTAGAAACTAGGAGAAACACCAACAGAAATTAGGAGAAACACCAACAGAAAGACACCAGGAGAAACACCAGTTACACACTCACTTTGCAGTTTCCCCCAAACACGTGAACCCAAGCTCAGCTTTTCTTTACTTCACATTGTGCAGTCTCTTAAAGATGTGTATATCTAAGGAACAATGTTGTGAAACAAGAGACTGAAACAGACTGCCTTCACAATGCTAACTGGATAAGATAACAACCTGCCTGATGATAACAGATGTTTATGACTGTGGACCACGTGGCAAAGTTCCCAGACACGACAACATCTTCACTTGTGATAAATTATCACCCGCTTCGCCCTCAGATAAAGCCTTTATCACCTGATAGCTATCTGCTGCTGTCTGGCTATCGTGGTTAGTCATCAGACTCTGACTAACACTCATGTGAAATGATGTCAAGACATGTCCTCACTGAAAACAGAGTGGTGAACTTTGCAACTTCAGCCCTTTGAGCAGAAATGATCCGTTGACGTGCAGTCATAGACAAGACCAAAAATTCTGGGCTATTTCAGTAGCAATGTCTGCAACAGTCATGTATTCCTACAGCCAGAAACAACCATGTACGATAAAGTATGATATATTCCCAGCATCAAACAGGAAACAAACACCTGCAGATCAAGATACAAACACCTGCAGTGTTAGGAAATTTGAGAAACATCCCCCAAAAGGGAGAGGGAGGGAAGGAAGGAGAGAGACAGAGAGAGATCTTGTTTACTCAGATTTCCTTCATCAGACACTCACAACTGTGTGAAAAGCTATCAAACCCAATGAGTTTACATGTTCCATGCCTTTGAGAATGTTGGAACATGCGAACAGCAAGAAGAATATTGCCAAGTCCATTTCATGCACAGTGACAATTATTTGCCTGGGGATATTTTGGTCACAGATGGTAATATATATATATATATATATATATATATATATATATATATATATATATAACTTACACTTTTTTGAAAGGAAAATGAACACACTATCCAATTTTGATATGAATTTCATAAGAATTTAATGATTTTGGGATATGAAAATTCCTACAATTATGTAGACAGAATTTTCCATCCTGGGGCACTGGAGGGGTTAAAAGCAAATGAAAAGAACAGACAAAAAAAAAAAAAAGGAGAGAGAGAGAGAACATGGAGGAAAATAAAGACAGAAAAGAAAAAAAAAAAAGAAAAGAAAAAAATCTCCTAGGAACTAGACTGTTCTGTTCATTGCAGAACCGTCAAGGGCCCTCTGATTTCGCCTTTCATTCATAAACAAACAAAAAAAATCTCCCCGAAATACATACTCATGAAGAGGAGGATACCCGCCAGTGTGTGGTAGAAGTCAGTGGTGGTTACAAACAAAAATTCACTTATGGCTGGGTATGGTCCACCTGTCACTTTTATAGAGAAATTTGGACACCACCTTATCTGTTGATAACAGACTTCCTATCTTACTCTGACAATCACATGGTCTGTCAGAGAGAGAGAGGGTACACTCAACTTTGACCAAAATCAACAGAGGGCAGCTGATATCTCGAGCGATAACTGGACTAAATTGAACTGCATCATGATAACAGAGGGAGGGGGAAGTCTTGAGGAAACTTTCAAACTGGAGACCATATCAAGATAACAGAGGAGAAATTACCTCCAAAGGAAAGGGAGGGGTGGTTTGGGGGGGAGGTTTTTCAAGATAGATAGAGGAGAGATAGCTGCAATGTAAACAGGAGGACTACAACACAACAGACATTCTTCTTAAGCCCTAACTGTCTCATCTCCCCGCTATGCACAAAATTTCCTTGAGTGTGTTCGTTCGTTCTTTAGTTTAATGTCTTTTCACTGTAAGTGATATTAGACAAGGGAAGGAAAAAAATCGAGTGGGAGGAGGGGGAGGGTGGGGGGAATTACTGTGTACGCATAAGAGTAAGTGAAAGTGTGTGTGTGTGTGTGTGTCTTCACAAACAAAGGCTGTTGTTTCAGGTATAGGTTTATGAACATTGAGCGAAAACTGCTCAATGCAGAGTCTACTGTCTTTGCAACTGGTTAATGTACATTGAGCAAAAACTGCTTAATGCAGTCAGGTTAAAAAGTGGGGATAAAAAGAAAAAAATAACACATCCCCCCCAAAAAAAAAAAACATGGAGTGGTCCTTATGGATACAGTTGGAAAAAGAAAATGGAATGCAAAATAAATGGAACTGAATTGGACAGAACAGACTGGACCTGACTTGACCATACAGAATGGAACGGAACAGAATGGGATGAGATGGAACAAAATACTTTACTTTAAACAGACAGACACACAGACAAACAAGCAAGCACAGAAACACACAGACACACACACAAAGACATATGGACAGACAGATAGACAGACATGTCTGACACAGACAGATAACATAGAAGATAAATCAAATCTCTTGAACTGAAAGTCAAGACAGTTAAGAGCTAGTTAATACACAGAAAGATAAGACAGATAAGAAAGCTAGACAAGGCAGACCAACACACAGACGGATAGGTGGGGTAGAAAGATGACAGACCAGACAGACGGACAGGTCAACAGACACAGACAAAAGGACAGACAGGCTGACAGACAAACAGAGGCCGGAACAAGAGAATACATAATACCAAATACAGAATACAGAAAAAAATTTACTTGACAGACAACAGAGGCCAAGACAAGGGAAAACAGAATACAGAACACCAAATACAGAATACAGATATCAGTCTAATATCATCATCTTGGATGTACAGACTATGAATAAATAAACGAAAAACAGAATACAGAAAACTTTACTATCTCAACAAGAAGAAATCCACAAGGGAGACAACACTGACCATGGCCGGCAGAGGGCTGCTGCAGAAGGGGAGAGGACTCCGGCAGCTGTGCAGGGGGAGCAGGGGGGGAGGATGCGGCGGGGGGAGCCCTGTCAGGGGGGTTCTGGGGGGAGGGGGCCAGTGACAGCTCTCTGTCGGCCAGCGACAGGTCATCCAGGTCAAAGACAAAGGTGGCCCTCAGCTCCATGCCAATCTCCACGTCGGAGACAATCTCGCACCAGATCCGTCCTCCTGATGACGCAGGGGAGAACAACAACACAAAACATTTCATTATCACAAGATGAGAACTTCACCGGTGGTGTATGTGCTACTACACAAACAATGCGCGAGAATTACAGTCAGTCAATATGAATACATAAAATGCTTAACTCGTTCCACTCTAGGTACGAGTTAACTCATACCATGATTACATCCCCTGTGGACCAGGTACAAGTATTCTCGTACCAACACACTGTTCTAATTTCATTCACTCTTGCTTGGTACAGTTGGCATTCCAAACTGAACCTTTTCTGGATTGCGGAAGCATGAATATGACGCTTTGTTTGACCGATTAAATCAACAATACTCCATCGATTTTCGCTGTTTTAGTGGACAACTGTGTTTTTTTTACTGCAATGTAGTGTTGGTCCAGGGGAGTTGCAACAAGCATGTAGCTGTGGGGTAGAATGAGTTAAATACTAAATAAATGTAAACCCTGCGTACAATAATGCCATGAACAGGCATGGCATAAAATGCTTAAATGCATAAGCTGGTATATCATCCTCATGTACAATAATCACACATGTAATAATCACAGTGTCATAGTCATTCAATATGAATACACAAAGAATACAAAATGCTTGAATACAAAATTACTATAAACCCTGCACACAATAACCACAATATTAGGCACGAAATAAGCACAGTAAGAGAACAAGAATGAATGCCATACAATAAAATAAAAAAAGACAAATAAAATAAGCTGATCCAGAATGAAAAAAGAAGCAAATAAGAAACAAACAAACAAAACAACAACAACAACAACAAAAAACAACAGAACTCCTACTTATCAAAATCCACTAGAACATAACATCAAAACTGCAAGCACCTTAAAAGCAACAACAAAAACAGGATTTCCACATGTCTGTGATATCTATGCTGCAATCCAAAATGCAAGCGGATAAGCTTGTAAGTTTGTTGTAGTTCTGTTTTGGTTTTTCACACACACACACACACACACACACACACACACACATATATATATATGCTATAGTATAATTGGCCTTTAGAAACCATCCCAACGCTGACTGTCCTAAAACCCTCTTGGCCGAGAGAGTGGGGATGTAATGTGGGCAAAACACTCTCTACTATGATCATATTCTAGCCCAGATAGTTGGGACAGCAGTTGCCTCCTTTGCTGTTCTGATGGTCATAGTCGGATACGACTGACTATTATCATCTCTCTCTCTCTCTCTCTCTCTCCCTATCTTTATATATATATATATATATATATATATATATATATATATATATATAACACAGCATAAACCAGGCATCAAGAATCACACCCTTCCAACGCACACAAAGTATGCCTGTGCCCAATCAGTGAAGCTCCGTATCTTGCCAGAGAGATACAACTCCAGTGAACGTTGTCACCAGATGCACTTTTGCACATTGTGAAGGATGCTGTTCACCAGAATCATGGCTCTATCTTTCTAAAGGAATTTTTTTTTATCCTGATAGAAACAGATAGCGTGCCGCAAAAGCCAGAGAGATCTTTGCAACACATTTGCCTTCATCTCTGGGAGAGCTGCTCTCTTAAAAAAAATAATCTTAAAAACTGTCATATGTATCGGTAGTTTTTACTTGCAGAGATGAACTGAAATGTCTGTAGTATGCTGCTGCCTTTAGAAAGTGTGTATGTATGTGTGTGTGTGTGTGTGTGTGTGTGTGTGTGTGTGTGTGTGTGTGTGCATGCTTGCATGTAAGTGTGTGTGTGTGTGTGTGTGTGTGTGTGAGTATGTGTGTGTGCATGCTTGTATGTAAGTGTGTGTGTGTGTGTGTGCGCGCATGTGTGTGCGTGTGCGTGTTCGTGCGAGATGGAATGTATGCAAGCACATGCAGATATGTGAGTGTATCTTCTGTTTGTCCACATCAGACGCTCTGTGTCTACTACCCCCCCTCCAAAAAAAAAGAAACAAAAGCAGCAAAAAAAAAAACCCACCCCAAAAATAGTAAGAATAAGACACAACAAAACGCTATAGAAAATGAAATCCTCACAGCAAACACAACAATCATGGCGCATATATCAGAAAAGTACTTTGCATAATATTTTTGTAGTCGTTTTTGTCCATAACTGTGGTATATTGCAGCATGTTCCAAATATATGTTAAAAAAAAAAAAAAATGTTTAAACTAGTCATGCTGCAGTTAAACAAAAGGAAATGCTTAAAACAATAACGACACCACAACAGATATCCTGTTTAAACTAACCATGGTGCAGGTAATTATAAGGAAATTCTTACAACAATAACACCACAACTATTGTTCTGTTTAAACCAACCACAGTGCAGGTAATTAAAAGGAAAGTTTTACAACAATAACACCACAAGTCATTGTGTTGGCAATATCCACGTTTTTTCCCGTGTTCTTTCCACTCAGTCTCACTATGAAGACGGAAAATTGTAAATGTGTTTAAATAACAATGTAATATATACTCTACATTTCTTCCCCTATCAAGAGACATAAAAAGGCCAGTCAATAGCCGAGTGGTTAAAGCGTTGGACTTTCAATCTGAGGGTCCCTGGTTCGAATCTTGGTGGCGCCTGGTGGGTAAAGGGTGGAGATTTTTCCGATATGTGCAGACCTGCCAGTGCCTGAACCCCCTTCGTGTGTATACGCACGCAGAAGATCAAATACGCATGTTAAAGATCTTGTAATCCATGTCAGCATTCGGTGGGTTATGGAAACAAGAACATACCCAGCATGCACACCCCCGAAAATGGAGTATGGCTGCCTACATGATGGGGTAAATAAACAAAACAGTCATACACATAAATTCTTAAATGTTACATGTTTGTCTGAGTGTGTAGGTGTGCGTGCCTGAAACCTGATTGAATGACACAGGAAACGAAGGATGAGTGCCCAATGGCAGCCGACAGTCAGCTCTACCCAGGTAGGCAGCCTGTTGTGTAAATGACTCTGTGTTTGTAAAGCGCTTAGAGCTTGGTCTCCAACCGAGGATAGGCGCTATATAACTATCCATATCAATCAATCAATCAAAGAGTGGAGGGGAAGAAATGTAGAGCAAATATCACAGTGTTAATAACCAATTTACACCTTTTTCCGTCTTGTAAACGGAAAAGCACAGGGGAAGAAATGTGGATATCGCCATCATGTTTAAAGCAGTCATGGTGCAGGTGATTAGAAGGAAAGTTTGACACCAACAACACCACAAGACGAGAGGCGTGATCACCACTCTCAAAAAATGCAACACCTGTCTCACCTTCCAGGTAGACCAAGGCGTTTCGGGTCAGCTCACTGACCGCTGGCCTCAGGAGAGCCAGCCAGGCACCGCTTTGTCCTGCCACGTTGACCAGCACCACATGGCCAGTCTTGCTGTGAAACTGCAACACACACACACACACAATAATTACACACATGCAATGATTAAACACACACACACACACATATGTATGAGATGAGATTATACACACACACACACACACACACACACACACATGAAATGCTATCCAATATCTTTTTCCACAAATTTTCGTCTCATCTTGCATCACACACACACACCCACTCTCTCTCTCTCTCACACACACACACACACATACACACCCACACAGAGGTACTTATGGAATGAAATCCAATACCTTTCTCTTCAGATTTTCTACTCACCTAACTCTTCTCTTTTTCTGAGGTGTAATTTCAGACTGTAGTGTGTTCAGCAATAAATAGGTTTTCTGGTTTGGATAAACACCTTTTTTGACTCACTTGTGTAAACAAAGTGAGTCTATGTTTCAACCTGGTGTTCGGTTGTCTGTGTGCGTGTGTGTGTGTGTGTGTGTGTGTCCGTGGTAAACTTTAACATTGACATTAGGAAAAATTCAGTTCTTTCCAGTCATCTTGTTTAAAACAATATTGCACCTCTGGGATGGGCACAAAAAAATAAAAAAATGAAGCCTAATTATATGCAAACTGCATTTACTGTTATATTTATATTTTTTGTATTCTCTAAACTTGGCACTTTGATCTGATATTCTGACACAACAACAAGAGCAGTCATTAATATAATTTTTTGTTCAAACAGGAACTTCTTTTGCTAAGCATGGAAGTTTTATTTATTTTGCAAACGTTTTGGTGCAGATAGGAAAAAAAGGGAAATTACTCTGTAATTAATGCTAGGGGACTTAATTTGCCACAAGTGAGTCTTGAAGGCCTTGCCTCTCTTGTTTCTCTCTTTTTGTGTGTGTGTGATGGGGATGGAGGCAGGCTGGGGAGTGAGAAAGTAGTTTGAACTGACAGGTTTGTGTTCTTGGTGAGTTGTATTCCAGAGAGGGAAGAAAATGTATGTGGGGGAATTAAAGTGTGTGTGTGTGTGTGTGTGTGTGTTCATGTGTGTATGGTTCTTATGTGTGTGTATAATCATATGAGTGTGTGTGTGGGAGGGAGGGGGTGTGGGGGCGGGGGGGGCTGGTTGTCAGCAGGTCTATTATCATGTGTGTGCAAACGTGTGTGTGTGTGTGTGTGTGAGTGTGTGTGTGTGTGGAATTATCACATGCGTGTATTATAATTGTGTGTGTGTGCGTGCGTGTGTAATTATGTGCGTGTAATCACTGTGTGTGTGTGTGTGGCACATGTCACAGAGTGCTGTGATTGAGTCATGCTGTCCCCCACCCCCCATCTCCCCACCCCCCCCTTTCCCTCCTCAAAGATCTGTTTACACGTAGAAGGCCCTGCATCAGAGCAGATCCCTGTGGGAGCCACTATCAAGTCTGCTGCACACTTCTCTCCCCTCCCCCCCCCACTCCCCCCCCCCCCCCCCCACCTCTGTTGGCGTGTTCACTCTGTGCTGTTTACATTGCACAATGTGTGCCATCCAGACAGTACAGTCAATCCTAAAACAAATCTGATATCAAGTGAAGGTCCCTGCTTCTTGTTGCTGGTGTTTCGCACACCATTTACAAGATAAATGCACACACGTGCACCCACGCTCGCTTGCTTTCTGTTTCACATGGTGCGTGCATGCACATGCAGACTCAATAAATCTACATTCATGATACATGATTTAAAGGGAGTTGTAGACAAACATACACACAGATATGCATACATGTGCATGCTCACAACACACATACGCACACACACACACACACACGTTTACTATGTTCACATATATCTTTTGGCTGACCGTTGTTTCAAAAGAAATCCATAGCACATCCTTCACAGGTCAGTCAGGGGGTGTAGAAAATACCTGACCTCCCCCCCCCCACCCCCGCCTCCCTTGCAATCCTCACTCTCTCTGTGAAACAGTACTGATACTATTATCTCCTGAAAGATATTCCCCACATGATCATCTCAGAAGGCAATGGTTTCAAAATGTCCATATCGCTGTATAGATGGTCTCTACATGACCATATCACTAAGATGTTGAAATACCTCTGAAACATTCCCAGAAGTTCCTATCTCTAAGATTGTGTTCCCAAATATTTACATGCTATGAGGTGATGTACTCCAGTGACCTTTCTCCTTAGATCAGGTGGTCCACACAATGGTGACTCTAGATAAGCTCAGCCCCACCTTTTACAAGTCCCTAAGATTAGACTGGCCACACCTCAATTAAAATTCCCCAAATCCATACCTTTAAGATAAGGTTATCCACACCCAAATACCTCTAAGGTAAAGTTGCACACACACCCATACCTCTAGAACCAGTTTCCCCATGCACCCATACCTCTAAGACAAGGTTCTTCTCCCCCCACACACATACTTAAATCTAAGAGAAGAATCCGTACACACATACCTCTAAGATAAAGTTCTCCACATACCCATACCTCTAGGATAAAGTTTCCCAAAACACCCACACCTCTAAGATAAGGTTCCCCCAAACACCCACACCTCAAGATAAGATTCACACCACACAATACCTCTATGATATAGTTCCTCAAACCTGTCCCTCTAAAGTTCCCCACACACCCATACCTCTTAAGACCATACTCCCTACACACCCATACCTCTAAGATCAGTTTCACCAAAACACCCACACCTCTAAGATAAAGTTCTCCGCACACCCATACCTCTAAGACAAGGCTCCCCTAAACACCAACACCTCTAGGATAAGGTTCCCCCAAACACCCACACCTGTAAGATAAGGTTCCCCCAAACACCCACACCTGTAAGATAAGGTTCCCCAAAACACCCACACCTGTAAGATAAGGTTCCCCTAAACACCCACACCTCTAAGATAAGGTTCCCCAAACACCCACACCTGTAAGATAAGGTTCCCCAAACACCCACACCTGTAAGATAAGGTTCCCCAAAACACCCACACCTGTAAGATAAGGTTCCCCAAAACACCCACACCCCTAGGTTCCCCAAAACACCCACACCCCTAAGATCAGGTTCCCCAAAACACCCACACCCCTAAGATCAGGTTCCCCAAAACACCCACACCTCTAAGATTCACACCAAACCATACCTCTAAGATATGGTTCCCCATGCACACATACCTCTATGATAAGGTTCCCCACATACCCATACCTCTAAGGTAAGATTCCCCATGCAGCCATACCTCTAAGATCACTTTCCCCAGACACACATACCTCTAAGATATGGTTCCCTAAACCTATACCTCTGAGGTTCCCCACACCTCTAAGACCTGTTTCCCCATGCACACATACCTCTAAGATAGGGTTCCACATAAGCAATTGTCTCTAAGACCAGTTTCCATTGCACACATACCTCTAAGATAAGGTTCCCCAAACCCATACCTCCATGGTTATTCACATGCCCATACAAGATTACACACCCATACCTCTAAGGTTCTTTTCACACCCATACCTTTAAGATAAGATTCCTGACACACCCATACCTCTAAGATAAGGTTCCCAACACACCCATACCTCTAAGATAGGGTTCTTCTCACACCCACACCCACTCCATACCTCTAAGATAAGGTTCCACATACGCCACTGCCTCTAAGACCAGTTTCCCCATACACGCCCATACCTCCAAAATAAGGTTGCCGACGCGGATGTTGTCGGAGGAGACCATGTTTCCACAGAATGGCCCCAGGCTGCTGCCCTTGGGCAGGGGGATGGCGCTGCAGATCATCCAGCTGGGGGTGGGGGTGCCGTGCACCATCACCTCCATCTCCTGCACAAAATACCAAGGCCCACACTTAGTGACTCATCAGCAGTGGTGCAGGGGACTCTCACGGGGGTCTGCTATGTGGTAGGCCCCCATGAGATAGCGGTGGCCTCGCAGTAGTGCGCCCAACATGGAAGTGAGTGTCTCCAGGTTCGATTTCTGTATTTGCATCAGGACTTTTACCTTCCCTCCCTGCCCCCCTCTCCACTAGACTTGGAGTGATGGTCTGTAAGTGTTTCTCTTTCGGGTGAGATGATAAATTGATGTCTCGTGTGCAGCATGGACTTAGAACCAATGACAACAAAAATGTTGTCCCTGGCAAAATTCTTTGGAAAAAAATCCTTTTTGGTGTTTTGATAGTAAACTTAGTAAAACAAATACACTTGCAGACAAAAAAAAAAAAAAAAAGCAGAAGAAAGATAAACAAAGGTGGCGCCGCACTACGTTGATGCGTTCTCCCACGGGACAGCAGTCTGAATTTCACACAGATAAATTTGTTGTGACAAAAATTAACACAATACAACACAATACAATATAGTACAATACAATGTGATACAATGCAATGCAATACAATACAACACAAATTACAACACAGTACAATGCAATGCAAAGTAAGAGAATACAATACAATACAATACAATACAGTACAATACAATACAAAATTACAAAATTACAATACAAATACCACTGTTATACTCCCTGTCCACTGCTGTTACTGGGATCCAGACCACCACCCACAGTCTAGTGGAAAGGGGAAAGAAAAACTACTGGTCCATATGTGATCTTCACAAGCAGTTACCTTTCATAAAAGTCTCCTTTCTCTCACTTAAGCACGGAACAGCCAAGCTGACCTATGATCTAATCAGTTACGGCTTGCATCTCAGGCTTTTGTAATCACCTTCAAAACAGTGCAAGCTGCTGACCACTGAGTCATCCATTTCTAAGTTGCTGATGATAACAGGAAGCCGGGCATTATATAACACCGCAGGACAGTAACAAAGAAGGAGGAGGGGGAAAATAATCATCCTTTCCACTTCCATGTGCATGTCACACTTTTTTTTTTTTTATATTTCTTTTAGTTTTAACTTGTGGTCCACCTTGCTTTGACTATCATACACTCAGAAGTACACACATATATCACAAGTTTGTGCAAAAATACATGCATAAAAGTACACACACAAAACACACACACACACAATCACGTTCACAGGCTCATCCAAATTCACACACACACATATGAACAGCTTGACCTTAACAGCTTTTGCCAATAGGTTGTAAAACTTAACTGTACTACATAATAGAAACCAATAACTTGCCTTGATGCAGACTGGACATTTTGCTTTCATTCCCATAAGATTTCTCTGTGTGAAATTCAGGCTGCATTGCTACACTGAGAGCGCCACCCTTTTTTTCTTCTTTTTTTTTGTCTGCAGTTTTCTATTTCTTTTCTATTTAAGTGGATTTTTTCTTCATAATTTTGCCAGGGACAACCCTTTTGTTGCCGTGGGTTCTTTTTACATGCGCTAAGTGCATGCTACACATGGTACCTCAGTTTATCGTCTCATCCAAACGACAAGCGTCCAGACCACCACTCAAGGTCTAGTGGAGGGGAAGAAAATACTGGTGATTATGCCGTGATTCGAACCAGTGCGCTCAGATTCTCTCATTTCCTACATGGACGCGTTACATCTAGGCCATCACTCCATTGCCTTTTACAGCCATCTGGACAGTGATTTCATATCCACTGTGTAAGAGGATCAGCATAAGTAGGCAAGGCCCAGTCACCTCCCTACGAAGATTGTATCACACCAACCTTACAAACAATACAAAACCATTCAAATGTATCCAGTTCCCCTTGACATACAACTGTTTAACACCAACCTTATAAACAGCACCACATATAAAACAAACTGTTCAAACGTGTCTCATTCACATTCAGATACAACTGTACCACACCAGCCTAATGCCATGGACAACACCGTGAGTAAACCAAAAACTTCAAACATGTCCAATTACCCCTTCACATAAAACTGTACCACCCAACCTAATGGAAAACACCACAAGTAAAACAAAAAATTCAAACATGTCCAATTACCCCATTCACATACAATTGTACCACACCAACCAAATAGACAACACCGTAAGTAAAACAAAAAATTCAAACATGTCCAATTCCCCCATTCACATACAACTGTACCACACCAACCTGATCAAACAACACCA
>NC_134884.1:8209809-8212309 GCF_041734735.1 Babylonia areolata
AACTGATGGCGAACACAGAAAAAATGGTTCACAAACGTCCATGCAAAAAACCTGTCCCCAACACGAAAGTTTTAGCTTGTCTTTTGCTCTCTCTCTCTCTCTCTCTCTCTCCTGAATCTTTCATCAATATACAATGTTTCTGAATGTTCACATCTTCTGAAGCATCTCTGTCTTTCTTTCTCCTCCACTCATATCCTCCTTGTATTCCTGTGGCTGATTTGTATCAGCAGAATGGACAGAAAGAAAAAGAAAAGAAAAGAAAAAAAAAAGGAAAAAGAAAAAGAAACGAACGAACGAAAGAAAAGAAATTTCATTACCAGGCTTCCGATATGAATATATAAGCTATCTGATCACTCATGAATGCATATATGTAAATGCTATCAGATCACCAGAAACGCATAAAAAAGGACAGTAAACAGGGTGGGAGGGTGGGTGGCGGGGTATCTCCATCACGCGAAGTAGGAAATGATGCAAGCCTTGGGAAAGATTGGGCAAGATGGGCCCGAAAGGATAAGCTCTGAATTGGATCCCGGGAACTGATAGCATCAGTTATCACACCCATCTTAAAAGCCCCACCTCTTTGTCTGATCCACCATGGGGAGAAAAAAAAAAAAAAAAAAAAAAAAAAAAAGCTGTCGCTTATCTCCCCTCAGTATCTTTCATGCGTCTTCTCTCCCCTGCGCTTGCCAGATCGGTTTCCAAACGAAAACAGCCGAGTGCCTTTCCTTTCCCGTCAATAGGTACTACACCACTCCTGGTTAGTCTCATGTTACTTTAGTGAATATACTGCAGACAACAGATAACAATCACGTTACTCTGGTTAAACGTCCTGCAGACAAAACATAATACAATCGTTGTCTGATCGGTGAAATTGACCACACAAGTGCTGTGCTTTGGGTGTCTCTTCACATTTTAAATGTAAGGAATACTTCCTGGGTAATGTTGAGTGTGCTGCGGCGTGACATTGATATATAGCATGTGGAAGTGTCTGGCACTGATTTCTTCATGTTGTTTCTGTCTGATTAAACTTTGCACATTTTGTGAATGTACAAACATTCGTCCACATTATATCGACGGGGGGGTGGAGTGTGTGTGAACAGGCTTATGCATGTATTCATGAATGTAAACACACGAGCTAAACGCCTTCTGCTTTGTAACATTTCCTGTTAAGACAACACTTTTACACTTTTAAAGATACTACCACTATTATACACAAAAGCTTTTTTCCCCCAAAAGGTTATAATGCAGTTGTTCTCAAACCTTTACCATTAGCATACAACAGATGTGTACTGATACATTGTTTCACATCTGCAAATCACCCTCTAGAAAAAAAACAACACTGATTGAGATAAAATTAAAAACAAGCATTCCTGACGAAACAAAAAAGGGTAAGGAAAAAAATTGGAAGAAAGAAAGAAAGAAGAACAAGGTCCACTGAGAATGGAATAACATTTTAAACAAGAGAGGCAAGGCCTTCAAGACTCACTTGTGATAAATTAAGTCCCCTAGCATTAATTACAGAGTAATTTCCCTTTTTTACTATCTGCACCAAAACGTTTGCAAAATAAATAAAAATTCCATGCTTAGCAAAAGAAGTTCCTGTTTGAACAAAAAATGATAATAATGACTCCCCTTGTTGTTGTGTCAGAATAAGAGGTCAAAGTGCCAAGTTTAGAGAATACAAAAAATATAAATATAACAGTAAATGCAGTTTGCATATAATTAGGCTTTTTTTTTCTTTTTTTTTTTTTTTGTGTGCCCATCCCAGAGGTGCAATATTGTTTTAAACAAGATGACTGGAAAGAACTGAATTTTTCCTATTTTTATGCCAAATTTGGTGTCAACTGACAAAGTATGTGCAGAGAAAATGTCAATGTTAAAGTTTACCACGGACACACAGACACACGACACACACACACACACACACACACACACACACACACACAGACAACCGAACACCGGGTTAAAACATAGACTCACTTTGTTTACACAAGTGAGTCAACAAAAATCTGTAACTTGGATGGTTGTGCTTTCCTACAGAATCATCACCAGGCGTGCACAGCTCTGTGTATCACAACCCATAAAACAACAACAACACTCTTCAAACATCATTAATCTAATGACAAACTCTTGCACATCGCTCAGAACTTTATTCTGTCCTTCACACAATCGACTTCGCTGAGCACTTTTACTGCACAGGAGAGAACAGGGAAGGGGAGGAGGAGGTCAGAAAAAGTGAGTGAGGGAATGGAGAAGAATGGATGGGGTGTTGGGAAGAGGGGGGGGGGGGCGAGGGGGGAGGCGACAGACTTGTGGCGGTGGGTGGGTAGAGGGGAAAGGGGGATGGGGGGGGTGTCTTTGACTCGTCCCCCTCTCCCACCTTCCGTCTGCTGTCCAAAGCTCGTGGATGGAAGCAGGGGAGAGAAAATTATGGCCATCTTGTGAGCTAATCTCCCCTTGCCGGGTAGCGGCGGTGGCTATCAGGCCAGGACCAGTTCTC